>NC_135383.1:6406007-6621007 GCF_049243985.1 Paroedura picta | reverse complement strand
GACTAGGAAGTAGCATTCTCCAAATAGTCAATGCTGCAAAGTGGTAGGATGACTCAGCACGATCGTTTTATTTCTACCTTTTATATGGATTTATAGTGTGTTGTTTGGCCTGCTCTTGTACCCAAATGCAGTGGCACCAATGACCTATAACAGTCAATATGCCTTGTCATGGTGTTATATGGCTGGCCGTTGTGCACGCACAATAGGGCAGGGCACACGTCCCACTGGTTGCTAAGGGGGCAATATTTATGTCCTTGGGGGAAGGGGAAGGAAACCCGGTTGGTTCCTCTTTCAGCTGACATCATAAAGGGATCTGTGTCGAGCAGCTGCACGTCCGCATGGGAACCGTGCTATAAATTCGTTCTGGAAAATAATTTATCATCAGGGGGAAAGAAGGACTGAACCTTTAAAACGGGAATGTCCACAATTGTCTGGGAGCTCAGAACGGGTCTACCTGAGAAGAAAGGGCCAACCTATCTTGTTTGGATCCAAAATTCGGTTTCTGTTAATCGGGCAGGACTTTTCTGCCTCTTGTCCACCTCTGCAGTTTCCAAGAGTAGTTGCTTGTCTGGCAGGAGCTGCATTTTGGGGACATCAATGAGCTGCAGGGGGAAGGCGGAGAAAGTTCATTCCACCAATAGAAGTACCTCCTGTGAAAGGGAATCTGGATCTGGAGACCCAACTCCATAACTCATACAGTTCTATTAATAGAATGTGGTCCAAATGTGGAATTAGAACTTAACGAGCAGACCAGGGAAATGGGTGGGGATTTCATGTCGCCTTAGAAAACCACTAATTATGCACCTTTTTGTGCATTGCTACAGGAAAGCAACGAATGTGGGTTGAATTTGTGTTGAAACCTGAACTCATTTTAGGAATTATGTGATTCCAGGAAGTCAGCTCAAATATCCCCATAAAATGGACAGGAATCAGGTCAGAAACCCAGGAGGGTGTCTTGGGGATAGGGATGCCAGCCTCCAGGTGGGACCTGGGGATCCCCTGGAATGATAGCTTATCTCTAGCCTAAGGAGACAAGTTCCACTGAAGAGAATGGATATTTTGGAGGGTGGACTCCATGGCACGGTACCTCACTGGGATGTCCCTGTCCTCCCCAGTCTCCATCCCCAAACCTCCAGGAATTTCCCAGCCTGGAGCTAGCAACCCTTCCCCCATCCCCTGTTGCTAGCTGGGGGGGGGGACTGGAAACCCTACCTAGGGAGCCAGATTTGGCATGTGATACCCTGTTCAAGCCGTTCCATTGCTATCACTCGTACAAAGCTTTTAAAAGTCAGATCTGGAATTATCTCAACGATCCGGAAAGCAACGCTATAAGCAAGGTCTGGCTATGCTATTATCCCCATTTTGCAGATAAGACGAAATGAGGTCAAAGCAGAGAGACTCATCTGGGGATCGTGCTGAGCCTGAGGCAAGATTCGAGGCAAGAATCTATCACCCGGCTCAAAGCCATTAGCCCAGTCTGGTGTGATGCATTCAAAAGCTCCATTGCTCAGGATTTGTTTTGCTTTTGTTTTTTAATCATTCATCTCTTCATTGGCTGATCCCTCCCTTTGGCTGGGCTGTATCCATGTTTTAGTGCTTCACAGTGGAACCTTTCACACTATTGCCCCTTTCTTTGACCGGCGTAACTCTATTTGGGATTGAACTTTTGAAAAGATAAAGAGAGACCATCAAGAAATCATTGCTAAAGACATTGTACAAATGTAGGGTCAAGATTCTTATAGGATTTAGCCCAAACTCCCTTTCACCTGGACATTTTTGCTCCAAAAGTCGTTCCCACAGAAAAGCCCCCAAAGTGGGGTATAAATACCAACTCTTCTTTGAATCTGTGACAACACATCGCAGCTCCCCAAACTCCACTGCCCCTAGAAACCCTGTCCCCAAATCTCAGGCAATTTCCCCAGATAGAATATCCACTTTAGGAACTGCCCACAGAGTAATACTTTAACTCAGGGAAAGGGCAATGAAAGCAACCTTCGTGGGAAATTTGATTTATAGGCTGTAAAGAGACCATAAAATAACAAGGTTACATTATAAAAGAAAGAAAACATTGTTGGGATTCACACTGACCTGTGCTTATCAACATGCCAGTTTGACATTTAGTTGGAAAGACAAAAATGTCTTTCATCGAAAGAGGTGGTTTCCATGGAATGGGGAATGAAACAAGATTAGAGGCTGCCGTTCTTAACCGCCACGCCACACTGGCTCTCTTAGTAACAGCACCCACCTTAGACCCACACCCACAAGCATACGGCCGTCAGCGTTCGATAGAACAAGGATGTAGCATCCTTCGTTTGATAGCAAACAATGGGTTGATTGAAAACCAGCCATCCCCAGCCCACACCCAGAATTCACTGAATCATGAAGCCAAAGTTCATTCTTAGACATATGGCGCATTGAGTCACCCATGTCGCATGGCGTTTTTTCTTTATGGGCTCTGTGATTTTGCCAGAGAGTGAAGGAATGGATGCAAAATATTCTGCACAACTGAGACCACCACCCTTGTAACCTGTTGAGATAATGATGCTACCAGACAGCCAGTCTGGCGTCGTGGTTTGGTGTAGTGGTTAGGAGTGCGGACTTCTAATCTGGCAAGCCGGGTTTGATTCTGCACTCCCCCACATGCAGCCAGCTGGGTGACTTTGGGCTCACCACGGCACTGATTAAACTGTTCTGAACGATCTGGAATATCAGGGCTCTCTCAGCCTCACCCACCTCACAGGGTCTGTTGTGGGGAGAGGAAAGGGAACTGTAAGCTGCTTTGAGCCTTCTTTGAGTAGAGAAAAGCGGCATATAAGAACCAACTCTCTTCTTCTTCTCCTCCTCCTCCTCCTCCTCCTCCTCCTCCTCCTCCTCCTCCTCCTCCTCCTCCTCCTCCTTCTTCTTCTTCTTCTTCTTCTTCTTCTTCTTCTTCTTCTTCTTCTTCTTCTTCTTCTTCCAGCATCTGGGGGAACTTTTGCCTCTCTTAACATGGAAGAGGTAAGGGGTGCAAACGGAGAAATATCTCAGGTTACCCTTCTGGGGTTCTTTACTCAAAAAGGCCCGGGTAGCAGTCCGGACCAGCCGGCTTCTGAGCAGAACTCATCATGACAAGAGATGCTGAATACAGCTAGAAGAGGAGATAGACCCTTCCTCCATTGCCCCACGGGAAATTGAGGCCACACTAGCCTGCCGTTTATGTTTCATGGAGGGGATGAGACAAACGGGTCTTCTTCCCCTTTGCTGGAGCCCCAAATATTCAACTTTAACCCTCCAAATTAGGGAAGTCAATTTCCGCTTTGCTTTCCCAATCACCGATCAAGACAATGCGGTCGATAGTTTCAGGCAGGTCGCCCTGCCGGTCCGCGGTAGAGATCTCTCTTCTTCAGAGCCAGGGAAGGATGCTCTGATTCTCAAAAGTCTTGAAATCTCATTGGTCTTTTCAATGAGGGTTGCCAGCTCCAGGCTGAGAAATTCCTGGAGATTTGTGAAAGCGCATGGAGAGGACCTCTGTTAAAATCGGGGGCCCAATAGGGAAGAAGCAGGGAAATGCGGCCGAGGGCCTGCCGGTGTGTGCCTACGCTCATCACGTCTGCCTGCCCTTGTCAGCAAACAATGCGATGCTTCCCTAGGCCACCGCTGGGCCTCGTTTCCATGGAAACACACGGCTAGCCAGCTCGTGACTGGAAGGCCGAGCTCCGCTACCGCCATGCAGGAAGCGAAAATGGAAGTCGCCTCCAATGCTATTGCTCCGACGGGTGGTGGCGGTTTGCAAACCCCAGGGCCCCAAACCCCTTTCCTCTGCAAGGTTTCCCCCCTTCCTTTATTGTGGCATGATCTTCTGGGATCCTGCATCTCTGTAGAGGAGGAGAAGGGGGCAAAATCGATTGATGATCGTGCATTTTGTGTTTGGATTAGTGGCCATTGTGGGGGATTCTAAAAATATATATACAGGGCAGGAGGTTCATCTGCTGGTGTTAGCTAGGGTTGCCAGCTCTGGGTTGTGCAGTAAGTGGGGCTGGGGGGGGGGCTGAGGAGGGGAGGTATCTCGGAAGGGTACAAGGCCATAGCCCTCCAAAGCAGCCGCTTTCTCCAGGGGGACTGATCTCTGTAGTCTGGAGATCAGCTGCAATGCCGAGGGATCTCCAGGCTCCTCCTGGAGGTTGGCAGCCCTCTATGTCATGCATGACTAGATCACTGAAGTTCATCCCTGTCTCTCTTCACATGTCTAATGTGCATGTGAAAGGCTGGCGAAGAAATGCAAAAACACCAATCTGGAATTGTGTATGTGTGTGGTTGTGCTTAATAAACACAGTCCATTCCAGAAGCGCGGGTGTGGACGTGCATAACAGCGAGAGAAGCCGTCGTCCGTACAGGAAGGATAGCTCTGAATGTCTCTTTCCTGTCTGGCTTCTTCCACCAGATGGCAGAAGCATTCTAAGGAGTGCAAGCCTCTTTCGTACCTCTGCCTTCCTGAAGATCCTGGAAAAGCCAGGAAAAGATCAGAACAAGCCAACAGAAAAACAAATAAACAAATAAAAAACGAGATCCCGGCAGCACCGTAAAGACTAACAAAATTTGTGGCAGGGCTTCACTTCTTGTAGTGACTCACAAAAGCTCCTACCTTTAGTCTTTAAGGTGCTGCTAGACTCTTACTTTCTTCTACTGCGGCCATCGGATTAACGTGGCTACCCATTGAGAACAGTCGTTTCCAACCGTTTGACCATGGAGGAGCCCCTGGAATATTTATCAGGCTTCAGGGAGCCCCGAAATCAGGCCGGAAGTGATGTCAGCAGGCCATGCCTCTGTAGAGATTGTGGCTGAGTCCATTAAGGGAGGATATAGAAGAAAGGCCAGGGAACTCCTGGGGAACTCTCACAGAACCCCCAGGTTCCAGCATGTCCTAGTTGGGCATCCCCGATCTTGACGAATGCAATGCAGAGATGACCTTAGGTCTGAAACACCAGGCAGATGGAGAGGGTTGCTGTCCTCCGAGTCCAAGTGTGGTCTGGAAGATCTCTCAGAATTACAACTGACCTCCAGGTGACAGAGGTCAGTTCCCCTTGAGAACTTTGGAAGGTGAACTGTATAGCATGATGCCCTATTGGCCCCTCCTCTCCCCTGCACTCGGCCCCTTGGCTCCACCCCCAAATCTGCAGGTATTTCCTGACTTAGGATTTGCAACCCTACATTACACCCCCTGAAGTCCTTCCCCTTCCTAGGCTCCAACCCTCTCCCCCAAATCCCCATGAATTTCCCAACTGAGAGATGGCAAGCCTCCACCGGACAGGACCTTTTCCTCCTGGGTTTGGACATTATAGGAGCCGCTCGAATTCGGGGTTGTCCAGAACAGGGAAGCTCAGAAACCAGGTTTTGCCGAACGGCTGGCTGCCAGGTTTCCTGGGCGGCCTTCCCCAGCCCCTTCTCAGGTCATGAGGAATTAATTTGCTTCTATGCCTAGCACGGAGGGAGGCCACAACAGCTGTCCACAAAGAGCACTGGAAATGTGAAATCTCTTAATGCATTCGAGCAAAAGTCCCGCTGGCTCTGTGCTAGTCGTTGAAGCAGGAGGAAACTCCTCGTCCGAGGAGGCCTGGATGCCGTCTGTCTCACGTCGGGGGTTTGTTCTGTTGCAAAACCTCACCGGTCTATCACACAGGAAGATCGGCAGATGCAATCGAGGGCCCCCCTTTCCCTCGAAGTGTGTCGCCACAAAGAATGCAGCCGTACGGTGATTTTAGACTTCAGATTTAGGGTTGCTAGGCTGAAACCCGGCAACCAGCAGGAGAGCTTGGGGGCATGGTGGGGGGCAGTGATAAAAGAGTGATGATGATGTCACTTCCGGGGGAAACTCGGATGCGCCAGTGCATAGCTTAGCAATGCTGGTCCCTGACCCCTCCCGGATTTACACCTCCTCTCCAGGCAACAGAGATCAGCCCCCCCCCTGGAGAAAATGGCTGCTTTGGAGGGTGGACACCATAGCATTCTACGCCCTCCCCGCCCCCCAATCCCACTCAATTCTGGCTCCATCTCCAAAATCTCCAGGGTTTTCCCAACCCAGAGCTGGCAGCCCTAGGGTCGCTCTAGGAATTACTGGAAATCTATGGTAAAGCCGTCATATCTGGGGAGGGGGTGCATGTTGACATTATATGGTGGGGTTGTGAACGTGAACCCACCTTAATAGGGAACGTCTAGCTAAGGATGAAGGAGACCGCTGTGAGGTTCTGGTTGCTAGGGAGATAGAAGATTGTGGCGAGGGATGATTGGCAGGCCTGGAGAGTTGGTGGGGAGGGAAAGACACTGTTTTTGAGTATAGACTCTGGAAATTTCGTAGCCATGGAGGAGAGATAAACAGCCTAAGGGTTTGGGTGAACCTTCCTTCCTTTCTTGTCAAGCCTAAGCTTATATTTACTGCTTTAACAGCACACTGTGAGTCATTAGTAAATCAGCCTAGACAATTGTGCTACTTATGAAATTTAAAGGGATAAATGCTTGACAATACAATAGTGGGGGGCATTTTCCCAAGAGTAAACCCCATGAAATAGGATTCTGTGAGCAAACGTGAAAATGCCCCCAAATATTAGAGAGAGAGAGAACTGCAATCTGTTGAACTCTATCCTACCTTAGCACATGAATCTTAAGAATGAGAAGAAGAGAAGGGCCCTGCAGGATCAGACCAGGGCTCCATCTAGTCCAGCATCCTCTTTCACATGGTGGCCAACCGGTTACTCAAGAGGGCCAACAACAGGGCATAGATGCCGAAACCTTCATAAGATCCCTGCTGGATCAGACCAGTGGCCATCCAGTTCTTCTGGAAGGCCAACAACAGGGCATAGCGGCCAAGGCCTGATGTTGCCTCCAGGCTCTGGGATTCAGAGGTTGAGTGCCTCTGAATGTGAAGGTTCCCTTCAGTCAGTAGTAGCTATCAGCCATCGATAGACCTACCCTCCATGCATCTGTTTAATCCCCCTTTAAAGCTGCCTATACCTGTAGCAACCCTCTCTACATCCTGGGGGCAAATTCCACATTTTCATCGCTCTCTGTGTAAAGTAGCATTTCCTTCTGTCTGTCCTGAACCTACTGCCCATCAGATTCATCGGATGCTCTCAAATTCTAGTATTTGAGAGGCAAGGGGGTGAGGGAGGACAGTGAAAATGAAAAGAGAGAGAGAGAGAGAGAAAGAAAGAGAATGTATTGTAGCAAACAAAAGGATGCGTATTGTTTGAACACAATTATCTCATACAGTCACTAAAAGACTTGCAGCATATTTGGATATCTTTGTGTCTCTAATTCCCATAACCTGCTTCCCTGGCTTACTGAAGAACAGAAAGAAAGGAAGAGATATTACTAATTTGCAATATGACACCCTAGGAAAAGCCTTGAAAACCACAACCTTTTCCAATAGCGCTGGGTTATCATGAATGTAGCTGTGTGCGGAATGGATCCCTTTTTAAACAAGAAATGTATCCATACAAATATGTGCACAGGATCCGCAGCGATTAGCAACCCCTAATGCTGCCTTGCCGAAAAATCTTCATACTGCAAACGGTGAGTGAATAAAACCTTAACCTTTAAAGGTATTTCACTCACTTCCAAATATTTCAGAGGAGGCCCCCCCCCACTCCACCCCACTCTAGAATTTCTAATTCTGTCCCCCACCCCAGCTGGAACACTGAAAAAAAAAAAGGTCTCTTGGTAATGAATTCCGAGCCAGCGTTTCCTTTTCCTGCCATTTGGGCGATTTCATTCCCAGGAGCTTTGTGGGCCGTGGTTGCATAAAGCCACGTGTAATCTTTCCTGGGTGCAGGTTCGTAACCAGGCCTCCCCCACCCGCCGAATAATCCTCGGATTTGAAATTGTATTCCCATCCCATTCTCTTTCGGGCATTAATCCACCCCAAGGTCTTAACGCTGATGGCGTGCCAGGCCTTCGACGACGATTCCCATTTGCTCCTCCAAAAGATAAAACATTGAGATTTGGGTCACCGGCTGGAATGAAACGGCCCGGGAGTGTCAGGAGGGAACGAGCTACGAATCTGCAGGGTCAGCCAAGGGAAGGGGGTCCAGCTCTTTCTCCTCGACGTTTGGGTCCAGCTCAGGAGCCGCTGCTTGCTCCCAGTCGTCTGGCCAGGATAGATGAGGTTTCGGATTCAAATGATCAAGAACCCAGTTCTAGCGACCAAATTGGATCCTGGTTCATTATGGGCAGGGCGTTCTATACTGTGGTTGCACAAGGGGGGGCACCTACGTGATCGTGGAGAAACCTCCCAACAACCCAAACTCTCTTGTCCAAGCGGAAACTGACACACTTTCTGAATAGGGCTGCCAGCCTTGAACCCTGAGAGATCTGCTCTGGCGAAGACTGAAACCGGGACCTTTTGCACGCCGAACAGATGCTCTGCTGGTGATCCGCGGCCTCTTCCCAAGGCCCATGTTATTCTCACGGACACAAATCCGGCTGCACGCTAACAATTGCTTGCCGCTCGATAAGCTTGTAGAGCAGGGACCCGACGATTCACGCTCCCCCCCTCTTTCCCCAGGCTCTACGATTAGCCCTAGATCTCAGCACGTGCCTGTCCAGAGCTTCAACCAACACATCTCCCAGCCACAGGACGGAAGCAGCTGAGTTTCTGTGGTGGACCGCTGGCCAAAATCTATCTCAGGGAGCGTGTGTGAACCATGGGCCATGTCTCATGGTAGCATTCAGGAAGACAGTGGTGGTGAAGTCTATGCTAAATCCTGACGCTTTTAATGATGGATTGTAAGTTACCTTCAGCCCCCTGGAAAGGTGGGAGTTGAATATTTTAAGAAATAATTACTTGTCGGAACCATTTTCAGTGTGGCTTGTGATACTGTTTTGGAGGAAGAGGCAAAAAGTTACGCCATTGGTGTGTTGACACCTTTCCCTGCTCTCTTTCCATTCTTGTCTGAATCCCCAGGGCCATGGGTCAACTCCACTTCCCTTGAGTTGGCAACTAGCTGTAGAACACCGGCTTGCGTGGAATGCGCAACACATTGTATGTGTTCAGTCCCGGAGCATCGAAACCAGGGGACAAGCCCTTGCTCTCGAAAGGGTAGAAGTTAAACAGCTGGCCATCCTGGGTCTCCAAGGACACGGACGCGGAACCTAAGCGCAAGGTGCATGGGAACTCCTTGTCAAACACCACCTGGAAGACCCGGTCCTCAAGATGGTGCAGTTTGATGGTCCGGTAATTCTCGGGGATCAGCTCCTCAATATGCGGCCCAAACTGCTGCATGACCAGTATCCCGTGAGCACTGGCCTTGATTTCGTAAAACGTCAGGTTAGAGTAGGTGTAGTAGCCAATGTACGGAGCAGGACTTGGAGGAGCATTGAGGTTCTTCTCCGCTTCCCGGAAGGCGGTCTCCATGGCTGGGATCAGGTAGTCGTAAGACTGTGCGACGATATCTCTCCCTTGAGGACGGGGTCCGGCCATCAACACGACGAAACTCACGAGGAGCTTCGGGATCAGGGAAAAAGTGGCTGAGTAGCCGTCCAGGTCGCCATCCTTCCTGATAACGTCGTAGCCCATCTGCTCGTTGATCTCCCAGGGCGTGCCGGTCTTGTTGGCAAAGTACTCGCTGGAGCATTTGAAGAGGGGCGTCAGCATGGTCTTTATGGTGTCCGGCTCCAGGAGACGCCGGTGATAGGTGCCCAGGAACATCATGGCTAGTTTGGCGAGGTCAGCCGCCGTGGAGTACATCTGGCCAGAAGGCCTGTACCAGCCCAGGTCGTAGAGCGGAGCCGGCTGTCCGCTGCCGTAGAAACCGACAGCCATCTGGGAACGGACGGGGGGCGTGATGTCAAAGCCCGTGTCCTCCATCCCCAGGCGATCAAGGATGTTCTCGGAGACCCAGCGCTGGTACTCGCCCTCAGCAGCGTGTTCTGCTAGCACGTGAGCCATTAAGGAAAATGCCAGATTGCTGTAATGGCACCTGGGAGGAAAAATGGAGAATTCTACATTTTAATCACTGTCCATGTAAAGTATGTCCTTCTGTCTGTCCTGAACCTAGAGACCCTCAGCTAGGGACTGGGGAGAAGGAGTGTTTGTCCTCTCTCCCCACCTTGTGTGTAACCTCTTGCACCTCCCCTTGGGAAGGCCTCTTAGAACTTAAGAGAGCTTCCTATTTATTATCATCCAGCCCAATGAAACCGTCTGGGAGGCGGGGCTTGGAGGATGCCTGCCCACCTGGTTCCTGGATCTGCTACCAGGACATCGTCCTTCAGGAGTGACAGAGCGTCTTGGGTGGTTCCTCTCCACAACAGGCTGGTGGAACGCAGCCGCCTGGGCAGCCCTGCAGAACCACAATTCAAAGAAATCTGCTTTATCTCATTAGACTTTGAACAGGCAAGTTCCTATTTGGATGCTGTTTGGATTTTTGTTCAGTTTGGTGTAGTGGTTAGGGGTGTGGACCACCACATGCGGCCAGTTGGGCGTGCCACAGCACCGATAAAGCTGTTCTGACCGAGTAGTAATAGCAGGGCTCTCTCAGCCTCACCTCCCTCGCAGGATGTCTGTTTTGGGGAGAGGAAAGGGAAGGCGATCATAAGCTGCTTTGAGACTCCTTAGGGGATGAAGAAAAGCAGGGTATAAAAAACAACTCTTCTTCACCTCCTTCTTAACGAATTCACCATTTTTTAAAGCAAGGCGGGATAACAGAATAAAAATTGTTGTTATTTATTATTATTAGAGGTGCCCTGACTTGCCAGGGCCATTCCCCAAGCAGCCAGAAGTGACATTGGTGCCTCTCCAGAAGGCACCAGGGCTTCAGTCCCATACCTGACAGCTGGCTGGCCATCCTCCGCAGCGTGACCGGGGAGGGCTTGAGGGGCAATGAGCCCTTCTCCACGAAGACCAACCCGTCTGCAGAGTACCGCTGTTCAGACTCCTTCAGGCGCCCCAAGGGGTTCTTGATCGTGAAGCTCTGGGCGTAACGTTCGAGAGGGTCGTCGAGCGACGTCACCTTGCCTTCCTCCCAGAGCTTGTACAGCATCAAGGCGGGGAAAATCTTGGAGACGCTGGCGATCCTGCCCCCCCCCCCAAGAGAGCATTTCTGCATTACAGTAATCCAGCCTTCTGGTTGCAGAACTGGGGATGTGGGACTGGCAGAGTGCCAGAGAGGGGAATGTTCCCGACCCATGCAAGACAACTCTCACCAGAGGAGAGCTGTAGGCTTACCTGTAAACCGTGTATTCGTTGGGGATGCCGGAGGAGGGGTCTGAGCCGTTCCTTTTCCCAAAGTTCCCAGTCCAAAGGACTGTGTCATTGTAGATGACTATGGCTGACATCGCTGGGAGGCCAGGGCTGTGGATTTTGTGACGAAGGAGCGTGTCTACCTAGAGAGCAAGGGACAGGGCCAAAGAGACTCATTCACGTCATGGCAGACACCAAGTCGGGACTGAGGTCCGTCAAAGAACAACAGCCCTGCAGTGTTGGCCAGCACTAGTACTCCCCACTGTGCAGACAGGGAAGTTGGGAAACGTGTTTGTAAAGTTTCTCAGGCAGCTTGCCACAGAGCAGCAGTTCAATCTAGGGTCCATCTCTCCATCCCTCCCCTGGCAATATACCTTTTCAAGAGCATCTTTCAGGACCGGGATGGGGTGATCCAGAGGCACGGGGTCTGGGTAACGGGGACACATCTGGACTGCATCGGACTTAATTTCTGTTGCGGATGGGGCTGCAGGACAAAGCCAAGCAAGAGACGGGGTAGGCTGAGGGACGTGCTTGGAAGCAAGAAGGTGCCCCAAAGGAATAGCTATAAAAATTCTAATAATAATATTGTACCTTTAAAAAAAACCCAATAAAACGCACAGACACACCATTAAAGCAATTAAAACCAGTGCAAAAAGATACAGCATCATAAAAACAAATAATGAAAACACTGAGCAGGAAAGTGGCACCAGATGCTTGGTACAATATGGAACAGAGTTGTACAAAACGATTCCTATTGACTTGAACATCTCGCAGCAATTAAACCGTTTCCCTCCCTTTCTATTGGGGAGAAACTTGGGGCTAGGAATCAATGAATGTATACATAAAGAGAAGAGTGAAAAAGAAGACTCTGGAGCTTATTGCGAAGAACTTTGCTGTCCATGAGGCTGTCCAGTAACAGGACGAAGAGGCTTTTTCAGAATGAAGGCTTATATAAATCCAGGCTACTTGGGGAGGGGTCTTCCCCCAGCCACACATCAGGTTCTCCCACCGACTACACATCTGGCTCAAAAAAAATTCAATGGAGCAAGATCTTTGATGCCCAGCGACTTGTCAGGGGGGCATCTGCACCAGTACTTACTGGGTTCCACTTTGGGGAGGCTGAACTGCCAGAGGAAGCAAGCGGTCATGGCCACTGATAGAAGGAAGAAGAAGACCAGAGCTACGTGGACCAGCTTCACCCCCGTCGTGGAGAGCCGGAAGAGGCCGTGCCCACTGGAGGCCTGCAGGGAATGGAGGAGGAAAGATCAGAATTTGGACTTCTAGAAGACCACCAGGGAGTACTGGCATCCAAGCCCCCCCCCCCCCACCACCACCATTTTCTTTGGGCAGGCTGGTTTCCCAGTTGCCTCTCCTTCTCCAGGGACCTTTCCCCTTTTCAAGCACCCCGGTTCGTCCATCTCGGTTCCTTCTTGCAGCATTCCTTGGCTTTCAATCACGCCATCGAGATGTAAAATACAGGGTCTTGTTCGCTAAGCATCTCGAGCATCGTGCCCTTAGGGCTCAGGGTAGGTAATGACTTTTTAAAAAACCGAAACGTGACTTTAAACCAGGGCAGAATTCATCCTCTATCTCGGGGGACGTCTGAGAGACAAGCTTTCCCTCTTAGCAGTGCTGACACCTTCTGCCCCATTCTGACTTTGTGATTGCAATTTAGGTCTCGCCCCCCCCCTGCCCATCCACCCCGCTTTGGAGTAAACTCCTAACGTTCCTCTTCCGAGCCAGCTGGGTTACAGCTCGAAGCAGCCAGGGGCCCGGCTGTTAAAATAATGGGCTAAAATGCATTCCCAAACCCCATAAATCCAAACTCACAGCTTGACAAGGAGGTGGCTTGTCCGGTGCCAGTTCATTAACCATATTTGTTAACCAGGTTCTCGTCCGAGGACCGAAACGGGACAGAGGGAATAAAAAACCAAAAAATGAACCTGGCCATCCCTGCGGCTGAGTTCATGAAATTTTTGCTTTATGATTTGAGTTGGCAGAAGGATTGGGGAGGCGACTGACAACTGGATGGTTCATCAGGAAGAAAAGTTAGCAGCTCTCTTTTTTTTCCTGTTCCAGTAAGGAAGATCTTCCTGAACAACAATATCAATCGAGAACGCTATTCCGTCGGCCCGTTCCCCTTCTGAAGGCCACAGGACAGGCCGTGACATGGCCACCTGCCTGTTCAGGGGTGCTGCCAACCCTACAGAGGGGTCTTCCGGAGGATATGAGGAAGATCTGCTTCCTAACAAATTTTGAGAAGTTCTGGACGCTTCCCTAAAGCAGTGTGGTGAAGGAGGGCATCCTGGGAGACCCTAAGGCTTCTGAGTGGCCTCCGATTTCTGATCTCCCTGTGTTTTCAGCTAGGCTTGCCAGCTCTCCCCTTGGTCACCGGTGGGGAGTAAAGCTATCAGATCTCAATGGAGTCCACCTTCCAAAGTCATAATTTCCTCCAGGGGAAATGACCTCTGAAGTCTGGAGAGGAGCTGAAATTTCGGGGGATCGCCAGGGCCCTCCTGGAGGCTGGCATGCCTAGCTGCCCCCCTTTCTGGGAGCCCCGTGCTAAGGAAGAGCAAGGATTAAACACCCCAGGGCTGGGAGGAGGATTTGCCTCTCCTTTTTGCTGAGAGATTGAATATTAATTCTTCCTAATGCTTTCCAGCCAGGAGGGCAAAGTGGGGTTGACCCCAGCTATTTATAAGTCCTTCATCTCCCGGCATCTGCTAGGCCAGGGAATAGCTGGGCCTTGCTTCTCCCAGGTCTCCCCTGGACACTGAGAAGTGCCCGTTGACGAAAAAGCCAGGACCCAAAGGTAAGAGGTGAGCTGATTGGTTTTGTACAGCCTTCTTTTCATTTATACTTTATTCCATTTTCTTCCTGGCCAAAAAGCTGTGCGTTCGATTCTCCCCTGTTACCCTTACAACAGCCCTACGAGGTAGGCCAGGCCAAGAGACAGAAAGGCCACCCGTCATGGCCCGCTGAGGATTTGGAACCCAGGTTTAAAGTGACTGAACCGTACCACACTTTAAAATGGATTCAGTCCATGCTAGACAAAGGGATGACCTCCGCCCCAACCCAGCCATCAGTATGCAATTCATAAAACTGCCAACTCTGGCTTGGGAAATCCCTGGAGAACTGAGGCAGAACTCGCAGAGGGTGTCGTTTGTGGCAGAGAGGGAGCTCGTCCAGAACATGGTGCTGGAGGGGCAGCCAGAAAGTTATTATAACTTTATAATGTTATAGCAATCAACAATGTGACAATCAACATTCCCCCTGCTTCCGTTTAAAAATAATCTATCCCTTTTCGCTGTGGTGTTCTAAGAGGAAAGGTGTGAGCTGTGCCTGCAAGACATGGAGATAGGGAGTCTAGAAAACACCAGCGGGGAACTAGTCGATTATGGCAATGGATTGTTTTATTGCAAATCCTGACATTTTTGGCAGTAAAGTGGGGCAAATCACAGTTACCGGACAGAAGACGATGTTACGGGAACGCTCTTGAAAATGTTGCTGCTGTAAGGAAACGGAAGCAGGGCAGAACACAAATGTGAATCTCAGCTCTAGCTGACGCAGATATTATCGATATATATTTCCTGGCTGGTTTCTCCCCCTCCTCCCCCAATGTAAAAATGTAGAATTCTGCTTTCCAAAACTTCAAGGCAACATCTAACCAACCATCAAAGACGACTGGCCTGCTAAACTCCCACACAATGCAGCTGTGATCTCAATGCGCTCAAAAGCTTTGGGTGACCCTTGTTTCAATCAAAGAGCAAGAAGAAACCGGTGGGGGACAAGCTCTGAGAAGAAACAGAAGATGTTTCCTACAGAGCGTTTCCTCACGCCCTAGCTGGGGGGGGGGGACCCTTTTGAATAACAGCTTTGGGCCTTCTCCTCATTGCTATTTATAGGACACAGTTCTGGACTTCAAGGGCTTCTCCCCCAAAAGCATCAAACGCGCACCGATTCTGAGCGTTCTTCTGAGCCGTGGACGACAGCTGTCTGACCCATTTTCTTGGACGGGCCACGTGGTTTTAGCAAGCAAAGCCTCATCGGAGGGGAAATCAAACATGTCCAGCACTGGATGTAGGGTTTTTTTGGGGGAGGGGGGGGGCTTGGTAAGTGATTCATAGTACCCTCTTTTCAGATCCAGCATAGAAGGGATTCACGGAAGAGAGGTCTGTCAATGCGGCTGGATCATAGAATCATAGAGCTGGAAGGGGACCTCCTGGGTCATCTAGTCCAACCCCCTGCACTATGCAAGACACTCACATCCCAATCGCTCATCCACTGTCACCTGCCACCCCCTTGAGCCTTCACAGAATCAGCCTCTCCGTCAGATGGCTCTCCAGCCTCTGCTTTAAAATTTCCTAAGATCAATTTCCTAAAATCAACCACCTCCCGAGGAAGCCTGTTCCACTGAGAAACTGCTCAAACTGTCAGGGACTTCTTCCTGATGTTTAGACAGAATTTCTTTTGAATTAATTTCATCCCATTGGTTCTGGCCCATCGGGGGTCATTTGGAGATCCCCTAAATATTGTGCTATATGTACAAAGGCCATGAAGGAGAGGAGCCGTTTTTTATATCCTGCTTTTCACTGACCGAAGGAGTCTCAAAGCGGCTTACCGTTGCCTTCCCTTTCCTCTCCCCACAACAGACACCCTGTGAGGTGGGTGAGGCTGAGAGAGCTCTGCCAGGACTTCTCGGTCAGAACAGGACTATCAGTACTGTGACTAGCCTAAGGTCACCCAGCTTGCTGCATGTGGTGGAGCAGAGACTCAGACTCAGCTCACCAAATTAGAAGCCGCAAACACTTAACCACCACACCATGCTGGCTCTAAAATAAAATAACTGGGAAAAGGATGAACCTCCTCATTCAGTGGCAGTCCACCTGAGAAGCATACCAGCACTAGGAGGCCTCGGACTCTGTTCCCTACTGGTCTGACTCTCTGGCACAGCTGGTGAAATGGGGTATATGGGACTAGAATGATCCAGCATGAAACCTCTTCGGATTTCAAAGGCCGCCACAATGATTCCCAAGGGGAGAGCTGCCCTGAAAGAGGGCAGGCACTGTTAATAACATGAGAACATGGCAGGGCTCCCAGAGGTGGCCGAAGCCATTGGCGGGGGAGAGATGCTTCACCCACCCTCACCCTCCTGAGCCTTACCCGCAGCTGGAGCCCTTCCATGGCTTGCTACAGTCCGATCCTCATTATCTTGATGGCGACATCTGCAAACTCCAGGAGGAAACCTTGCCCGGTTTCGTCTGCTGGTCCTCTGTCTGTCGGGATTTCCTGTGTGGAGCCACTCCAGAAGACTCACAGGGATCTATTTAGCACAGGGTTCAAGGAGTTCCAAAATGCCTGAGATTTCCCCTTCCCCATTATTCTCACAGCACACACACACACACACACACAACGAGGTAAGCTAGGCTGAGAGCGTGCATCTGGCCCAAAGCAACCCAATGAATTTGATGGGCAGGGTCGGGATTTGAACCCAGATCTTCCAAACTCTAGTCTGGCACTCTGACACAACACAACACAACACTGGCTCTCACAGCAATTCAAACATCTCCTGTGTCCTCGTGACCTTCCCTTCCAGCAATTAGAGAAGTGAACGGTCCAAACTTCTGTATTTACAAAGACATTTTTGCCTCTCCAAATACCAAAGCCGTTATCTGCTGCAGTTTATCATGGACAAGAGACAGACAGAGCCAGGACTCACCCCCCTCCCTTGTTCTCCACTTCCCCCAAAAACCTCCCACTCTACGAATACCAGCCCTGCAGCTCCTGTCAGGCCATCCTCTGGTGTTGAACGCACCAAGAGATTTTGGGAAGTTCTTACCGGCCTCTCTGCGGTGGCCTCCTTTGCTCAGCTGGGACGGGCGGCCGCTTTGGGGGCTGCCTCGCCACTGCGGATGTTGTTAAGAGCGGACGGAGCGCTAATCCCGTATGGCAAAGATTACCGCCCTCCCGGAGCCAATGTGAAGGGAGCAAACCATCTGGCCTGGGATTAGGGTTGCCAGCTCTGGGTTGGGGAGTACCTGGAGACTTTTGGGAGTGGGTGGGACGTAAGGCAGGGAGGGACTTCAGTGTTGTATAATGCTATGGACTTTCTCTCACCTCCCTCACAGGGTGTCTGTTGTGGGGAGAGGAAAGGGAAGGCGAATGTAAACTGCTTTGAGACTCCTTTGGGTAGAGAAAAGCAGCATACAAGAACCAACTCTTCTTCTTCTTCTTCTTCTTCTTCTTCTTCTTCTTCTTCTTCTTCTTCTTCTTCTTCTTCTTCTTCTTCTTCTTCTTCTTCTTCTTCTTCTTCTTCTTCTTCTTCTTCTTCTTCTTCTTCTTCTCCTTCTCCTTCTTCTTCTTCTTTTACCAGTACGTACGAAAAGAGTATCTCATCAAAAATCTTAGAGAGAGGCAGTTCTAAAAATTAATTTAAAGAAGGATTTTTATTTAAAAATAAATAAAAAGGGTCCCTAGCAACATACATACAAAGTAACCTAAACACAAGCATACAGATGAAAGTAACGAGATGATCAGGTGCGAAAGAGGAAAAATTCAGGTCGTAGGATAATACATTTACCATCTAACGAGAAAGGAGAGGTCTAGAAGGAGTACCCTGAGTTTCATATAAGGAAGAGCCAAACACGAGAACAGAAAAGGGTTGACTCTGTTTGTATTTTTATAGTGAATTTTGTATTTGGGTTGACTCTGTTTGTATTTTTATAGTGAATTTTGTATTTCAGGGACTAAGGGTAGGGCACGAAGACCTAAGTCAAAGCCTGATGTCAGGGTCACAACACTTTTTATCATGTTAGTGTTTTGAAAGCCTGCTCAGTCCTTTAGTTATCTATTCATTTGTCGATTTATGCCTGCTGCTCATCCTATCTCAAAATGGGGGAATCACACCTGCATCCTCTCTGCATCTCCATCAGTCCCCAAAGTCCTCGACTTCCTGCCTGCCTTTTAACAACAGGAGAAACCAGCGTCGATGCGATCCAGCCGCTGCACACACACGTTTTCCGTGCCACGTCTCGGAAAGATCAAGGAGCCACAGGGAATCACAAAAGGAAGGGAGTTTGCTCTTGGATAAGCACAGTTCCAAGAGATGCAATAGCTGTTTTGTTGATGGAACGAGAGGAACTGCCACGCTACAGCCGAACAGAGCGCAGACCCAGCAGGCATGTCAAATGGGCAGTGACGCTTGTCTTATTCCAGTGCGTGTAAATATGTGACATTTAAGGAGATTTGAGGTCAAACAACACGAGACACCAAAGAGCCTGGGGAACCTCCTGGAATTACATCCGATCTCCAGATGATAGAGGGTGGTCTCCCCGGAGGAATCAGCAAGACTCCAGCAGCACCTTAATGACTCACCGAAGATGCAGCTACCTGAAGAAGTGAGCAGTGACTCACAAGAGCTCCTCCCCTGCCACAAATTGTGTTAGTCTTTAAGGTGCTTTTTTCGACTAACACGGCTACTCACCTCCCTGGAGCAAACATCTGCTTTGCAGGGTGGGTTTTATGGTGTTATCATCCGCGGAGGCCCTGCCAGTTCCCAAATTCAGCCCTCCCTATGTCCTTCCCCGCCCTAGTCTCAAGGAATTTCCCAACCCAGAGTTGGCAACCCAGCTGGATGTTCTGATACAGCCTTAATATAGCAGCTGTAGAGAGAGAGGTGGGTCTGGGTCGAGAGAACCATGCATCCTTTAATAAAAATCAAGTCCAATAGCACCTTTTAGACCAACAAAGATTTGTTCAAGGTGGGAGCTTTCGAGTGCAGGCGCACTTCCTCATGCATCCTTTGTACATTAAACCCCCTGCATAGTACAGGGGGTTGGACTAGATGACCCCTGAGGTACCTTCCAACTCTATTATTCTATGATCCCAGATTCAATTGCTGCCATCTTTTGCTCAGAGGATCTCAGGGTCTAGGAAAGAGGTTTGTGAAGGCCTTGATTCAACTGAAGGCAAACTCATGCGCCTTCAGCCGCATGAATACTGTGGGTGTGCAGAGCTCTGTCTTTTGCAGATCTCAGAGAATCCCTGGTGGGTGGGCTTTTGCTGCCCCCTGCAGGCGACAGCTCAGATCAGACTCGTGAAAGCCCCCCCCCCGGCTATTTGGGCCCCCTCGCCTGCTGAGGAAATCTAAGGTGTGCTTTGAAAGATGGGCAACCGTGGCGGGAGAATCCTGCCTGCTACGCCTGATGCGCCCGGTCACAGTGATGGTAGCTCGGCTGTCTTTTTACGACACTGCATCTGACGGTTTTAATTGGTTGATTTATTAAGGCACCGCTTCTCTCCTTGAAGCAGCCGTCTGAAATGTCCAAAACCAAGACAGCAAACGGGTACGGGCAGGCCCTGATTCACCGGGTTAGCGATTCCGGGCCTCTGCTCAGGGCCCACGGGCGAGGAGCCAAGCAGGGATGCCAACCTCCAGGTGAGTTCCAAACAGGAAATCCAACCGGGCCAACGGAGTGAAAAATGGGGGACAGGTCTGAAAATATGGCTCAACAATAATAAAAAAAAAAATCTCAACTGTGCAGCCTTCAAAGGGGGAAATCGATCAAGACTCCAAGGGGAGCATGGCTTGACTTCTCGGCCTCCTCCCCCTACCCACAAATTAAGCCTCTCGCAGCTGGCCGCTCCACAACAGACAACCCCATCCTCTTTTATGTCCTCATTAAATGGGTCACCGGTAGGTAACGGGTGGAAATTACCCCTCATTTTATTCCAAGTCCAGTGTTCCCCTGTAGCTAAACAGCCGGCTCCGCGTGGCAGATTTGAGCGCTGAATATGGATTAACCCCTTCGGCGCTTCCTCCTGCCTTGGAAAGCGGAGCAGTGCAAGCATGTCTCTTTGGACGTAACGCACCATTGAGGAGCAGTTCTTAGTGTGACCTCGTAGGATGTTTGAGGCAAGAGACGTTCAAAGGTGCCAGGGGTAGAGCTGGCTTGGGTTGGGATCTTCTCACCTGGAGAGCCGGGTTTGATTGCCCGCTCCTCCTCCACATGCAGCTGGCTGGGGGGACCTTGGGCTACTCACAGTCCTGGTAGAGCTGTTCTCACAGAGAAGTTCTCTCAGAGCTCTCTCAGCCCTAGCTACCTCACTGGGTGTCTGTTGTGGGGGGAGGCAGGGAAGGGATTGTAATCTCTTGGAGATTAGTTTGGGTAGGCAAAGGTGGGGTATAAAAATTGGGGTATAAAAACCAACACTGCTTCTCCTTCTCCCCAAAATATAGCCATCCTTTTCTTTTTTCTTTTTTTTTACAAAGCTATGATGTTATAATGTTCCTGCACATGCACAGAAAAATAGGAGTGTCCTGCACAGTGCAGGGGGTTGGACTAGATGACCCAGGAGGTACCTTCCAACTCTATGATTCTGTCGCTGGCAAAGACAACACGGTCACACAGAGTGGGCCGGTTCTAAATTCAAGGTAAAAAAAATCCCCCAAATAAATGTCCTTTGGCAGAAAGGGGTGCTGCTCAGTTGCAGCCTCAGTTAGGGATTCGCCTTGCCGGGAAACAGCAGCAAAGCAGAGCTGCGGGAAAGGTCTCTGTAAGCCGTCTTCGTGCATTTCTGAGTGTGCATTCATGCGTTCGCTGAGATGCTCCTCTCCGGTGCCCTTGCCTTGCCCCTGCCTACCGGAAAGGTCCCTCCTGGCAGACGACGGAAGGCGCTCCATTTGCAAGGGCACCGTGCGCTCGTGCTGGGGTTGTTAGCAGGCTGCTCGTGGAGAGGGGAAGGCCGCCGGCAGACAAAGGAGACAGGCAGCCACCGACGGAGGCTGGCGGGCTGTCAGGTACAAAAGAGATACCCCAGCGGGGAGGAGGTGGGGAATAAATTGGCCTCGTATTGACTAAAGCAGCGGGCAGAGTGGATCTTCAAGGTCGACGAGGCGAGGCGGGAACGGCGTGGCTCAGAGGCGCAAAACAGCAGCCCCGAGAACGAAACGGCGGCGGCGGGAGGAGAGGTGCCAAGGTCAGCCCGTCGAGCACCGTGAGTGGTGTGCCGTGCGCCGCGCAGAGGCAAGCGGCGAATCAATAGCAGGAGCGCATGAGATGGGCCAAGGCTGTGGAGGGAGAGATCCTAGCGGGGAGAGATGTGCAAATACGCGGAGCTGCCTTATTCAGGCCGTTGGCGCACCAAACTCAGAGCAGGCTTTGAAGCCAAAAGCGCGTTGCAGTTTTGGTGGGAAACAAACCCGAAGCAGCTAAGGATTTTGGCCTCCTGGTGGAGAGGAGACTTAACCAGCCTAGGAGGAGACGTCAAACTGGAAGGCCATCTGGCCGTTTCTTGTTCCCCTCGCGCCTCATGTGCTCTCCCCTCCCCACACCCTCCTCCTCCTGGCCGGCTGCCGCAGACCTCGTAGAATAAATCACGGTAAATGGCCAGAGCCATTTCCCACTGGCAGGTCGAGAGAGAAAAAGAGGCGAGATGAAAAGGAAATTGAGTAGATGGCAGAGAACGTGAGGACCCCTCTGGCACATCTCCATCCCACCCACCCCTGAAGCTAGTGAGGTAGCTTCCTTCACGTCAGCCTCACAACAACCTTGTGAGGTAGATTAGGTTGAGAGAGTGTGGCTGGCCCCAGGCCACCCAGCAAGCTCCTAGGGCAGAGCGGAGATTTAGACCTGGGCTTCTCAAATCCCACTCCGACGCTAACATCAGAAGAAGGTCGGGAGATCACATATCTGCATGAGGTCTGCCCAAGGAGACATCGTGCCAAGAAGGCTCCAGCAATGAGATTTCCCCCTCTTTGCTATCAAGTTACAGCCGACGCATGGCAGACCGATAGGATTTCCAAGGCAAGAGACAAGCCCAAGTGGTTGGCCATTGCTTGCCTCGGCGGAGTGACCTTGGAGGCCTCCCATTGCAATACTGACCAGGCCCAACCCCGCTTAGCTTCTTTGATTTGACAAGATGGGGCTAGCCTGAGCTATCCAGGAACAAAAATGCGGCCAAGTGCTTAGAGCATCAGGCTCAGATGTGGGAGGTGGGAATTGATGCCCAAGCAGCGTTGTGGGAGGGAGGGGGGAATGTGTTAATTCTTCTCTTCAAAGGAAGAGAAAAAGAAAGATCGCATGGCTGAATTTGCACATAGAAGCACAATGAACGTGTGGGGTTTTCAGGCGGCCACAGAGGGAAAAGAAAAATTCAGAACCGTCCCCCAAACGGCCCTGTGTACAGTTTGCACGGGGTCATTTCCAGAAATATATTAGGCATCATGAGGGATTCCTTTCCTTACTCCTTGGGGTTCAAGTCACCCGCCGGCAATGTTCTGTGCTCCCAAAGGCCAATGGGGGGAAGAAAGTTTTGAAACGGTCTCTTCCATAACATCAAAACACTTTCAGAAAGACCCATAAAGCAATGCGCAGGGACTGGCCATGACCCAACTGCAGTGTGGGGCATTCGGTAAGAAACCAATGAAAAATCTGAGCGTGACGCTTGGTGTTTGTTAACCGCCGAACGGTGACCGAGTTGAACGAAATCTCCTCTTCACTCTTGAGCCAAACAGATGGGCCATTTCGCTGTCAGTGGCATGCAGTCCAAGCACATCAAGTACCCCAGGCGTACAGCGATGGTGCACAGTCTCACGTTAGCGATGTGGTAACCCCATGGTGTTGGAGACAAGTGCTGCGAATACCATGGACAGCCAAAGTTACCAACAAGACAGTTTTAGAGAGGAGCAAACCAACTATGTCATTAGAAGGGAAGATATTACAGCTAAAGCCCACTTACTTTGGACACATCCTGCGATCAAACTCTCTAGAGAAATCATGAATGCTCAGCATGGTCAGCAGCAAAAGGGAACGTGGTTGGCTAAGGATCCGCTGGCTCGATACGATTAAGGCCGATACAGGGTTGACCATGAACCAACAAAAAGAAGCAGTCAGAGACAGGGATGCTCGGAGAAGACTTTCCTATAGAATTGCCAAGGGTCGGACACAAATTTGGAGGGAAAGCATGGAGCCCTGCCCTTGCTTTGAGTACAAGAACCAACTGCATGGGGAAGGGTTGGAATTTTGTATACAAGGCAGGTCAAGTGGGCCTTTGGCCAGACGCTGCAAAAAGTGAGGGTTTTGGTGTGCATTAGAATATTCCAGTCCTACCAGGCGAAAGGAAGAGCGGGGCTCAGATTCTGTGTCGATTTTTTGGCTCTCTCGGTTGCCTCCCTCCTCCCTCCCGGACAAGCTTGGCTGAGATTCCACCTGGGATTATTCTGCTGGCAACTTGAGAGAGAGCACCAAGCTGTTTGAAATGAGTCAGGCGAGGAAGTGCCAGCCACCAACGTCTGACCGGGAGGGAGAGAAAGTCTAGGGAAAGGACTTCTGTTTTTCGGGCACCATTTTGCTTTCTCCCTGATGATGGGATGGCAAGGGCCCCTATTGGTCCTCTTGGTTGTTCTACATCTTGCATTCCCCATTCCACTGGACCTGCCTTTGAGAGGCATCCGTTCTTGGTCCAAAGCCAGATTCTCATGACTTGAGGGAAGACACATTTCCCTGCGCGAGAAGATCTTGGGTTTTATTTTGCTATTTCCTGCCAACACTCCTCCCCTTTCTGCTAACGGGAATTTACAGCGCTTGACAGGAGCCCGGGTTAAGAAGTGGTGAAAATTCTGGTTAGGCGTTTGACCTAAATGTTTGTCGTGTTCTCTGGCTCCTGCTGTTGCTGTTTCTTGCCGGTGGCGCCTCCCCCCTCCCCCCGTTTCTCTCCTTCCTAGCAACAAAGATGGCCGCTTTGTGGATTCAGCCAATCAGAGACAACCGTAGGCTCTCGTGGTTGGTTACTAAAATGTAGGCCTCGAATGGGCCAACGGCATTGGTTGGCCACGGGACAATCCTTCCAATCACAATGGCTTGGGCGGCCTGGACGGGAGAGGCGAGAATTTCCAAATTATCTTCGTTTGGCACGAGCGCCCTCCCCCATCTTCCCCCCCGCCCCTTGCGCCTCATCGTAGAGAAGCTGATCTCTGGTGATGTGCGCTGAACTTTTGAACCGGCGGAGACCTCATTTTTTAAAGTGATTCGAAAGAGTCATGGAAAGTTCAGATCCCTTTTGCACATTTGTACCTCTAAAGGGACGTAACAGAACACATCAAGAATAATATCCGTCAACCTGAGGATGCATTCAAGATCCATCGCTGAACAAATAAACACGACAACACACTACGGGTTTGGGGGGATGGGGGAGGTTGGTGGAGGGCGCATACTTCCAGCCCTCTCCCTTTGTCCATGGCATTGGGTCCATCTTTCTCTTGGACCAATTAGGACGTTGGCTCGGTGTGAACCGGAGAACTTTGGGAGACCGACACCCAAACATCCCCAATCGCGCTCGGTTCACTGCCCTTTTCTTCATGCCAGGGATTATAAGTGTCCAAACATCCACTTACTGAGCACACAAGGGGTGTGAAAGGCCTCCTCAGACAAGGGGAAGTTAATTGAAGAAGATGGAACAATGACAGCTCCAGGGAGGTCATGTGAATTCTTGCTTTGGGAAAGTTACAGATCGGTCGGGACGGGAAGGCTGCTTGTTTCTCCTTTCGGCGTCCCCCCATCCCTCACGAAACTCTGCTCAAGGTTGAATGATTCCATCGATTCTTGTCGGTGATTAGGCACGCCAAAAATGGCGGTGGTCATTTGCTCTTGTCCTAATTTTCTGCAATTTGGGCTTTCCCGGTTGGGTAAATCCAGCCCTGATCTGAAGGTCGAGGATTTCCGATTGTGCCTCAGACAATGTGTAGGTTCTCAGCTGTGGACGTGCCTCCTCAAAAGCCTCTTTTCATTTCTATATTTCTCCTACGGTGAGAATCCTCCTTCCATGGTTTGCAATCCATCACCCAATCTCTTGCTTTTTCTCTGTATTAATACTCAACGCCTGCTCCATGCCTGTCTCAACAAAGGTTTCCTGGGAATGCATGGAAGCCCAGCCATCCACTCAGAGTCACTCACCTGCTGTGCTTACCTGCATGAGTCACTGACCTGAATGTGGCCAAACCATCTCTCTTCATCCATTCTGCTAGTGGTGTACAACCTCAACCTAGTTTGGGGTCCTGTCTCCTCAAGCGATTGGGCCCTGATTTCTTCTTGTGTCCGCCTTTCTTCACATCTCCACCACTCAGATAGGTACTTTGTAAGCCGCTGTTGTCTTCAGTAAGAAGCTCGCACCATCGGATATTGAGGAAGGATCATCAATCGCCTCCTGGTTTTCCTGACACGATACCCAACAATGCAGAGTTCCCATTCATTTTGGTAAATGTCTCTCTCTCCTTTCACATAAGATTTCCTCCTCATCTTAAGTACGGGGAGATGCCTTCAGAATGTCCTCTTTTCCTTTGTGCCCCAGTGTTTTTTAAAATCTCCTTTCCCACCCAAGCCTACCCTTTTCACCAGATTCTGGAACATTTCTCTTCATCGCAAACACTGTAGCATTCTTTTATGCTTTGGACTCCCAATCTCTGAGCAACTAGGTTTCTGGGAAACCTTGGGAGAGCTCCCCAGGGGTTCCGTGGCCTTTCCCAGAAGTTCGGATGGCCGTTAACAACTCCACAATGGAAACGGTAGAGGATTTCTCCCTGTTTTATACTCTCCCCAAAAGTAAATGAAATGCCCAGCAATTGTTCTCACACTCCACTCTTTGGCTCGGAGAGACGTGCGTCTTGCTGCGTCCTATCTCTGAAGATGCCGGTCATAGTTACTGGCAGGACATCAGGCACGAAAACGACCAGAGCACAGCCACACAGTCAAGAAAACCCCCCACAATTCCAAACTCCGTAAGTCTTTTTACAGCGTACAATATTTATAGCTCTTACTTCTCCCGGGGACTCAAGGGAAATTATATTTAATCCAGGATTCTACTTCCCTGCGGTGAACAACCAGATGGTTCCCTGAAGTCTGGAAGCAGGACAAAATAATAATAATAATAATAATAATAATAATAATAATAATAATAATAATAATAATAATAATAATAAACAGCTTTGATTATATGGTTTTTAAAGCCCACCTTCCCATTTGGCTCAGGGTGGCTAACCACAAAATTATGCAAAACCATAACTTTACCTAATTAAAACAGTTACAAGATCAATTTAAATTCTTAACTGCCTCCTAAAAAAACCTTACTGGAGGGGGGTGGGGGCTGATTTGTTAAGAAGCAGCTGGCTTTTCGTCATCTGTGCCCCCATTTCCTCAGTTAGATATTGTTGGGGGGGAATTGGAGGTTGTGTTCTTTGGGATTTTTGATTGCTTGTTATAGGACTTTTACACCCTAGTGTGTTTTAACGGGGTTTTATTAGGGACAATTGTGCCCCACCACGTACCGGTTCCGGGAGTGGTGGGAAATAAATGGAAATAATAATAATAATAATAATAATAATAATAATAATAATAATAATAATAATAATAATAATATTGGGCAGAAGGATGCTTTGTGGGTGGGATTCTCACGCAGGGAGGCCAATGTTCCTCAGAATGTTTCCTGGCCTCAACCACAGGCTTGGCAGGACAGCTCTATTTTAGAGGCCCTGCGGAACTATGGAAGGTCCGGAAGGCCCAGAACTTGCCAGAGAGAGCTCTCCCCCAGGCTGGGCCCAGGCCTTTCAGCTCTGCTTGAGCCCAATTTTATTTCTTTACAAGGAGGACCGAGTCTTCCCCCATCAACCGGTTCCAGTATTTTGCTGTCTCAGAGCAGAGAAGTTCTTTCTAGCCACCATGGTGGTTTATTCTCCACAAACTGGTTGAGGCTCCCTTTAAAGCCGCCGTTGCCAATTGCCGCACCTTGAGTCCCACAACTCCACTCAGTGTCGTGTCCCTCCTCAGCCTCCTGCCCAAGGACTGGGCTGGGTAACGCTGCCTACCCACCCACCCACCCACCCACCCAACAGCAAAAGAACCGAGGCCACGAGAGCACGCTTCAAACTTTTACACTTCACATTTATTTTGAAAAAAACGTTTTCTTAAAAATACTCCTAGAAAGGCATCGGAGCAGCAGGTTCTGTTTCCTTTATAAATACATCTGGTTTATTTTATTTTTATTTTTTCCTCCCCAGTAACATCGAAAGATGCCTGACGGAGCCAGGAGAAAGGCCCTGGTCTGAATGGAAGACACATCCCCCGTAAGACAAGGGCCGGCACACCACCTACCTAGTCACAGTTCCTAAAAAAAAACACAAATACTGTCAGGGAACGAGCAATAATGCACACGAGGCGTGGTCCGAAGGATGCAGAGAGCAGGCACCCTGAGGCGGAGAACGGTCAAGTGGGTCGCTCATTGGGAGAGGGGCTCCTCACAAGAGGTGCAGCACCTTCCTCTTGCAAACAGGAGGGAAAGGGGAGGGAAATGTTTCGCCTCCCAGCGAGGAGAAAACCGGAAAATTGGCACTGAACAGGAAGCCCCCCTCCCCAGTTTCGTGTTTGCCTTAAAACTGGCAACTCCTTCCCCCTGACCCTTCAAATAATTTTTGCCGCTGTTCTCAGCTGTTCTTTTCCATGTCTGCTGCTGCCCGAGTAGTCCTGCTCATCTATTTCACTCTCCCTTTGATGGAAACCAGCCTGTCAGGGATCACTCCCTTTGATGGAGACCAGCCAATCAGGGATCACATACTGGACCCAGTCCTGTGACACCGTATACTCAGTTAGATTTAGGTGCTGAGGTCCTTTGGTGGCAAACGCAGTTCATTCGAATGAGGGAGATGTTTCACGTCCCGGTCGCCAGCCTCATCCTAGCCAGTCAGGAATCGCTCTAGAAGAGGGCTTTCCTTTTCACAAGGATTTGGACGAACGTCGCTGGAGTGTCTTTTACACTCCCGCAGAGTTACCGCCCTCCCCTAGTTTGCCTCGATGCACCTTGGAATCCCTCTCATGACCAACCCTCTAGCAGCAACCAACAAGGGCAGGAAGGAAAATCGGCAGAAACAGAAATCACGAACACAACTCCAAACGTCAGCCTTAATCTGAGATGGCATCTGCTTGGTCTTGCCACCAGCGTTCTCATATTTTGAGCTGGCTTCTCACCACAAAGCTATTCTTTCTCATCTCTCCTTGCACGGGGATAGGGGAGGTGGTGGACTCCATAACTATCAACTGCCCGTTGATTTGCTGCTAGTTTGGGGATCGCAACGCCTCCAACCCAGAGAGAGGAACTCAGCACCATGAAGTGGACCCCTCCAGCGGATCTTGTGAGGTCTACCCACAGCCACGGGTAGCAATCTACAGCATGGAGAGCCAGTCTGGCTAGGACCTGGGTTCAAATCCCCATGAAGATAACTGGGTGGCCTCCAGCCGTTTGTTCTCCCTGCTCCGCCTTACATGGTCATTGTGAGAAGAAAAGGAAGAGGAGGGGATCCATGCATGCCACCCTGAGCTCCTTGAAGGAAGAGGTTCAACGGAGATAATTAGAATGGAAGAGAGTGGAAAAAACTGAGGAACTACGAGGCAGAAGAAGAGGTTGTTGGACCAAGACCTGACTGCCCACTTGGGGCCTTCTAGCTTGCCTCTCTTGTGAAGTTAAGGCCTCTGGTAAGCCCTCTGAAGGCAAGCTGGTTGAGGCTTTGGGGCCTGCCTGGAAGCTGTGGACAGAATAGGCGAGCCAGGCCCCAAATTCTTTCTCCCGCACAGAAGAGAGATTTGCTTCATGGGGGAAGAGCAGAAGGATTGACGGAAAAATCCCTTGCCGTCCACCAGCATCTCAATTTCCTCCTTCCTTCTGGGTAATATTCAGATCCAAACTGTTTTCTGGGTCTCTCCGTGACGGAGGTATGCAACGAATGACGCCTGATTTGACCACCTCAAGCAGAGTTCATACGAGCAAGCAGGGGCAGGATGCAGCGAGGGGCGAAACTCCCCCTCCGAATTACCTCGGGCAAACGGAGCTTTTGGAAACAGCTCCTGGCGAACGCTTGAGGCCTTTCCGCGGTGCTCTCTCAGAGAGCCCGGAAAGGCCCCTCCTGCCAACTCCAAGCATATTTCGCCTTGGGAAAGGGGAAAGGGAGACGGGAGGGTTGGCTGGAAAGGCAGAAGCCTCATAAGTCTCAGCCTTCAGGTCTCTAAGCGTCCGTGGTTACTGGGGTGCATGGGAATTCAAGTCCCCCGGTGTACTGGATCAAATAATTAGCCTGGGAAGTAAGAGGCCTCCCTGAGCATAATCAGGAGAACCTCCCGTCTTGCAGAGAAGGCCCTCTAGACTTCATGGGACATTGACAAGACTTCCCTGCTGCCATTTTCATCTCCTTCTCCCCGCATGGCTACGTTTGTGTGGGAAGGTGGCGATGGACTAGCCGAGAGGTCTGCGAAGCCCGTTCCAAGCCCAACTCAAATCACAGGGAGGACGCGGGGGTTAATTCGGAAATGAATCTGGGAGAACTCGTTTCCCACCATTTCCAAAATACGCTGCATCTGCTAATGACAAATACATCAGGTTGAGTTTGATTTTGGAAGATCCAACCACGTGTTGGGCTTGTAACATCAACCCACTGTCCCCAACCCAGTTTTGGCACGGTGGGTGTGGGTCATGTTCATGAGCTGTTGCCCGTTTCCACCCGGTCTACGGACCTAGCTTGTCTGGGGTGGCAGCTGGCCTGTCCCTCTTCCCTCTCTGCATAGGCGTAGCCTCTCTAGAGAGAATCGCTGCTTAGAGACAAGGAAGAGCCAGCCCTCATGGGGGCCAAATATCCACTATCTCCTGCAACCTTCTGAGACCTGCTGGAGGAAAACCAGAGGAGAAGCATCCCCTGGCTCTGAAACCTGGCCATCGCCACCCACTCAGCTTTTTCATCGGTGACTGTCAACCCAAAACAGTTCTAGTTCAATAAATAGCTGAGTCCTTGACATTATGCTTTATAAAAGAAAAAAGAGAATCACAGTGAAATCGTGGAGAAGCCTTTTGAAATGCTTGCATTCAGAAAGTGCCCTCTCACTTCCCTGAAGTACTTAACTTTTCGTGCTGGGTCTGGGAATGTCTGGAGCGTGCAGGCCTTTCCTTTGCCGCCAGCCCTCCACAGGGTCTCAAAGTGCTAGGGGGTTCACAGCTTCAGTTTTTATTGCTATGTTCAACATAACATTTACAATCCAGTACCAGACCCAGGATTGCTAACAAGAACGTGGTAACGGTGGGCGGGGGAGACGGAAAGGCGAGGGGGAGGATGCAAAAACGTTGAGCATGAGGCTTGGCAGCGTTCAGATGCATCGGTGGCAGGACTGGAATTGCGGGCACAGCGAGACACCATGCACGGCGAGACACCATGAAGGGGCTTTGGACCCATTTTCTCTGCCTGTTTCCACATGGAGGCCTGGGCAGAGACGACCGTACTCTCAAGAAAAGGACTTGTATGCTGTCATTCTGCTTAGCAGGGTCGGAAAAGCCAGTTCCATCAGAAAAAGGGTCTTTTATGGAAAGGGGGCTGCAAACTTTGTTGAGCGGCGTGGTAGGATACACACCATAGCAGTTCTCCATGATCTGATATGGGCAGGCTCATATCAGTGGTATAGTGCAGAGGCTAAGAAGGGAGTGAGGCAATCATACTCTGGAGGATCCCCAACTGAAATCTTGCCTTGGTCATGAACTCACTCAGTGGCCATGGCAAGGACTCTGTGGCTCAATTCAGACATAAAATGATCCCACAGATTAATTACCCTGCTGTTGTTTTGATCTTCTGAAACTGGACCATTTCATGAACTATGGTTTGCCAGAGTCAAACCGGCATCTTAACCCACAATTTCAAGTCAGTTTGTTTGCTGTACTCTTAGCCACGGTTTTTGTGTTATGCATTGATGTGGACATCCTGGCTTGTTGCTTCATACCGCCTCATCACACATTCCCTGGCTACAAAATCTGCGGCTGAATCAAAGGGGCTGAAAACAGCAAACGAGCCAGGGTGAGTGTGATCGTCCGTGAGCCAAATCCTGTTTCACAAACTAATCATTGTAAAAATAAGTTGTGTGTTGGCCAGAGAAAACTACACCAATAAGAAAGGAGCTGGGAAGATCCAGACCTTCCCCTCCACACGAGTGACTTCCTGGTTTTTCCCAAACGTTCCCCCAAAACGTTGGAATAGCAATGAGAGTTGGGGTAAGACTACGAGAAAGACAGGGAAAACCTGGGAGGTGCATGGAAGCACCATTGTGCAGGAAGGGAATAGGAGGGAACCGCTGTTTCCCAACTACATCCAAGCTATGCTAAATAACCCATGCGCCCAAGGCCATAGTCTGGTTTCATGTCTGAACCGAGCCGATATGGGGCTAATACTGCCAACTTCCCTTACAATTCTGCTAGGCAGACACCAAAAGCCCTATGCAAATGCCAAGAATTATTACCATCTGATTTTGGCCCATGGGAGAAAGGGGTCCCGAGAGGGCCATGCGCCCCTGTACTCTTAACCTAAATAGTGCTCTCTCTCTCTCACACACAGTGGCCTGGGTCAGGTGAGACGTGTGTGTTCTAATCTGCTGCCTCTCTGCCCCTTAAAATAACTCGCTGAGCTTGAGTCAGAAAAACAGATCCAGGCACGAGCACTTTTAGAGAGCAGGTCAGTTCGCTCGTGGCATTCAGAATTGCATGACGAATTTTCCTCCCCGAAAACAAAGAGGAGCCATAGAGCTTGAAGGCTAACCTGCGGCTTTTGGGTCCAGCAAAGGATCTCAGGGGCACACAACGGTGGGTGTTAGATGAGGTTTCTGATAGGAACAACTTCCCCTGGACCAAGTTCCAAGGTCCCACCGCAGCACGCTGCATCTGGACAAACCTCTCGTAGTCTGAGATTTCAACAGGGGCACCTCCAAAGCCTCCCCTCCCCTCCCCTCTCCCTTGCCATGCAAGTGGCACACCCAACCTACTAGCCAGTCTATATTCTGCCAGGATCTCTGATTGGCCAGAGTTGGCCTAGGAATGTTGCTGCCTGGGTCTCTCAAAGGGAAACCATGCACAGGCTGCCTATTGCTGGCACAGGCCCATCTTGCAGAAATGGAGCCCAGGTGATGTCCAAGTCCCTCTTGGTCATGACCGAGCTTCCAAACATTCCCAAATTGGGCCCTTTACAAAGGCAGGCTCTCGCCCAAGAGGAAAAGCCTCTGTAGGGTTAAGCAGCACCAAATTATCCCCTTCTCGGACCCCACCACCAGCTAAACCTCAGGTTCAGAAACAGCTGGTCTGAGGCCTGTATCCTAAAAACATGAGGAAGAGGATCTGGCTTCAGTACCAAGGGTGGAAAAGATTGAAATCCGGAAGGCTGTCGCTGAATGTTTGGGGAGTCTTAGTGCCTTGCTGGAGCCCGACCTTCAGAGCCATAAAAATTTCCCCCACCGCAGTAGGCTTTCGCACCATTTCAGATGTCTCCAAGGTGACTGGAATGAGCATGGAAGGAGGAATGTCAAGCCATGGATGCCTTTGCAAACATCCACCCAACTAGGGTTCCCACTTGCCTACTTTTGGAAGGAAACCTCCATCCAATTGTAGCCCTCGTCCGCCAATGCCTAGCTGGACGATGGGTGGGAACTGCGGCTGAGTGGGGAGTGGAGCATGATCCTTTTGGGGAGAAAAAAAGAAAAATAAGGCCTCAGATACTGGAAGTTCCGACCAGAGTTCTTGATGATTCCCAGAGCTACCCAGAAGTGATAAAGGTAGCTCTAGCAACCTACCAGAAACACTATGGTAATTTTGTCACTTGCAGGTAGCTCTAGGAATTTCCAGGAACTCTATGGTCAGCACTTCTGGCAAGTAGCAGAAGCCTCATTTAGATTACAGATTTTCTCCCTGGACTCCGCCCCCCCGCCCCCCAGGCACTGCCTGCCCTATAACTTTTGCAGCCTTATGCTCCGATCCACTTCCTCCTTCCCCCGGCAGATCTTCTTTACTAATATATATATAAATCTCGATGTCCATCACTGGATATTCTGTGTTGAGCAAGTGAAGATTCGCCGAACATGGGAAAACCACCGCCAAGCCGACTGCCTTGTGAGAACTGCTAGGCATGCCAAAGGGCCATGACAGGAGGAATGCGAGGTGATCTGAAATGCTTGCTGCCCTCTCCTTTCCTGTTCCTGTCATGGACCTGCCCAAGCAGGACGCCATTTTGTTCCCTCTGTGAGCAGGCAGGAGTGTGTCAGTGGGAGACGGGGCGAATGGAAATGTCGTCCTGCTTTCGTACAAACTCAACAGAGCAACCCAAAAGAAGCCACCCACCAGCCCCGACCCGCAAACGGTTGTAAACAAAGAAGAAAACAACGAAGGGTTTCCTCTCACCTTCCCCCCCCTCAAAAACGACAATAACAGAATGGAAAATGCACATCAAATCTACCACATGGCACGGGGAAGGGGGGGCTGAGGAGGGGAGATGCCTGCTGGGGGGCAGGTCCTTGGCAAATCTAGTGAGGCCTTGCAAACGTCTTGTGCATATGATATGTAGGAACTGACGCCGGGCCCTGCGGGGAGGGGGGAGCCTCCGGGAAGCACCACGCACAAAACGGTCCCAGCGCAACGCAGAACCACGACCTCCGAAACCCCCCCCCCTCCCGTTTCTTCTCCCTGGTTCGGGCCAAAGATTCTTGTTCATCCACAAAGAAGGAGCAGGGGAGAAAATTAAAAAAAAAAAACACTTCTGGTTTCAGTCCTTCAAAGGAAAAGGAAGTTCAAGTCTTCTTCGGCCTCGTAGCCCATTGCTGTTGAAAAACAGTTGACCCATTGCATGGGGCAAAGCTCATTCTTGTCCCTCCACGGCCCATTAGTGAACTGCTGGCTGCCAGGGAGAGCCCATCCCCGACAAGTTGGAGGGATGAGTAGTTTTGGTCGTCCCCCCCCCATCCCCGCACATACACCTTTCCCAGGTTTTCTGGTCCGCTTTCCAGGAGACAGCTGGGCCCACGGCTGAAACGGCTCATGCAAGGGAAGACCTGCTGCTGCTTCCTGGTCCCTTCCCCAGCCTGTCTCAAAGCCCTTGGGAAAATAAAGGCCATAGCAACGCCTGTCGTTTTCCAACATCCTTCTAAAGTAAATCCTTGCAACCTTTTCGGGGCAGGACTCTCAAAGTCTGCAGAAACTTTGCCTCAGGGGGGCTGTTCCTTCCCCTGTTGCAGCCGCCTCCTCCGTAGGGGGGGTATGCAGGGCCCGCGAGAGCTCCAAGACACATGGGGACGAAAGGGGATCGGGGCCTCTGGGAGGTGGTGTGCGAGCAACAGAGTGCGCTTCTCAAACCTCCACGGACTGGATCTGATTCATCTGTGCGCGCATCACCTGGATACTGTTCAGGATCTTCTTCTGGTGCCCTGCTAACGTGACCCCGACTCGCAGAATGTCCCTGCGACACACACAAAGGAAAAAACACACACGACAGAAGACGAAAATTCAGTTCGATTCGCAGTGACGTTTCGGACTATCAAAGCTGTCAGAGGTTCAGGGACCGGAATACTTTTTGCACCCCCACTGCCTAGGGGGACATGCTGGTTGTCCGAGAATGAGAACCGGAGCTTTATTTCTGCACACCAGCAGAAGTGACCGTGGCTGGTTGGCCGGAGAGGGCTTGTTCGGGGCACCCGCCAGCCCCCTTCCCTTTGGCTTCGAAACCCGTAAAAATGATTTTTACTCCAGGGAGCACTCGGCACCTGCGTTTCCAGAGGCCTTTCTATTTTGTTGGTTCAACCGCTAATTGGATGACCGATTGCTGCTTTCTGTTGTGCTTTTTTATTGCTTTTATGATTTTATTTATTTATCCTTTAGATTTTTACCCTGCCACTCCCGGCAAAGCTGTGGATTCCCTTTTGTCACAGGCTGATGTTATAGGACACACAGGCTGCCAACGATCTGCTTCATACAGGGAATACAGTCAACTGATGGCCGAATGTCACTTCCTGTTTCAGAACAAGATTGTGCCGTGACACTCTAGGAACGTCGGAATCTCCATGGTAAAACTACAGAAATTTTGAAATTCCTAGAGCACCACAACAACATTTCCTGTTTCAAGACAGGATGAGACACCTTAGGAATCTCCACCCTGGAACGCTCCTGGGGATTACCAGCCAAGGGCCGGCGATCCTAAAATCTTGACCACATTATCTCTTTCCGGGATTTCATAAGTCTTCAGTAGCTAAGGTTATACAATTTCGTCTCCACCCGTGAACATGCTCAGTCACCCATAAGACATTCTCCCTTTTCCCCTCTTGGTTCATTTGCAAATTCAGTTTTTCCTGCCTACCGAGGAAGTCCCCCATGGATGAAGAAATCCCTCCCTCATGGGAGGATGAGCCAGTTTTGTGGCTTTTGTCCTCGGAACAGAGGCCTGCTGCTTTGGTATTCAGGCTAGCGGTCCTTGAGGAATCATCACAATAATAGTTATTATTATTTTTCCTCATGGCTAATTTACATGGCCATATTTTTCTGCCTACCCGGGGAGACCCCTGAGTAGGTACAGCTCCCTCCCTCCTCTGGAGGTGGCCCCGTGGTGCAGTTTTCATCACCCGCACGGGAGGCCGGCCCGTGTACTCTTCGGCGCTGCAATCAACATACAAACAAGGTCACGAGGAACCGGGCTGCCTGCTGAGCAACAGAAAAGTTTTGGGATGGCCGTGAACTATTAATTAAAGATGACTTCTGCCAAGTCAGTCAGGGGAAGCTTCCAAATCGCTCCAGAGTTCTCTAAACAACCAAGGGCCATGTTTCAAAGGCCCACAGGGCTCCCTGCAGATGCCTGTTCTCCCGGTTTGCATGGCTACAGAAAAGGCATGGGAAAATAAGGGAAGACGGTGGCAGTGTACTAAAAAACAAGCGAAAAGCATTTTCGTCTGTTTTTTTAGAATTCTCGCCTCAATAAGCTGTGATCGGGCTAGCTCAGCCTAGCCTGATCTCCTCCGATCTCAGAAGCTAAGCGAGGTCAGCTCTGGTTAGTCCTCGGATGGGAGACCAGGGTTGCTACGCAGAGTCAGGCAAGGGGAAACCGCTTCCGGATGTCTCTAGGCTTGAAAACCCCAAGGGGTAGCCATAAGCTGTGACCAGCATTCTGCCCCGCCACCCTCCATTAAGCCTTAAGATTTTTCTCCTGAAATTATTTCTAAGATAATGTTTTAAAATGCCGTGGAAGGTAAAACGCTGCTTCATTTCTTCCCCTTTGGATATGCCTTTCCATTCCGGAGAGCTGCCTTGTTTCTCTGCTTGTGGGTCCTGATGCAGCCTGCCTTTGGGTTCTTGTTTCTACTGCCTACGCATGTTACGTTTCCGTGTGGCGTTCATAAATACGACATGTTAAATGCTACATCTGATGTTCAGTGCCTTAACTCTGACAGCGCATCATGCCGCGTTCTGAGCGGTTTGCGTTGCATGCCCTACTGTCTCCTTGGATTAAAAATAAAGTGTTGTTTTAAAATGGGAAAAAAAAAAACTTGCACAGCTGGGGACCCGCCTATCTGAAGGGCTGAACACCAAATACGAAGAAGACAACGGGGAGTCGTTTTTTATACCCCATTTTTCTCTAAGAGTCTCAAAGTGACTTACGATATCCTTCCTTCCTCCCCCCACAACAGGGACCTTTTGAGGCCGGTGGGGCTGAGAGAATTGAGAGGGGGCTGGGACTGACCCAAGGCCACTCAGGTAACTTCATGCGGAGGAAAAAAGCAGTGCTGGGTTTTATACCTTGCTTTCCTCTTCCGCAAGGAGTCTCAAAGCGGTTTACAATTGCGTTCCCTTCCTCTTCTCACAATGGGCGCTAGGTGAGGTAGTGGGGGCTGAGAGTTTTGAGAGAACTGTGGCTGGCCCAAAGTCACCCAGCAGGCCTTGCGGGAGTGGAGAAATCTGCCACTCTCAACCATGACATCCTACCTACTCCACCACTATGCCACCTTTGCATCAATCCCTCCCTTTCTTTTGGCTTGGGCTGGTTCCCTCAGGCTCTGGCCCTTACTCCATGGTCATCTGGGAGACCACGTCGAAGTTGGTGAAGCCGGTGTTGGCGAAGCTCTCCTTGTATTGGCCCATCTTGATGGCGTCAAGCCACTCCTCCACTGTGTTGAAGCTCGAATAGTCTGGAATTGTGCGGTCCAGTAAGGGGAGGTTCATCCTGGAAGGAAATCCCGAAACAAGACAGAAAGAGGGGGGAGGGATCAGAAGGGAAGTTGCTTCTGCGTGCTAAAGGGCCCCAATTGGAGCCTAGTCAGATTTGACGAACAGAATTGGCAGAGTTCGTTCAAAAATTCAAGCTGAACGAACAGCTTTTTCAGGCAGCTCTCTCGGGTTCCCTCCCGGGGCCGTCCCCAATGGCAGGAATGATTCTACAAGGTTAGACCAAACGTTCTAGAAAAGCTCAATTCAAACCATAAAGGAGCATCTTCAAATTTCAGAAAGGCAAGGCTCGTACTGACCCACTCGAGCCCATTACGAACGGAGCCTGCTATTCCACTACAGATCAGGGGCTGACTCCAGCCAGGAGGGGCTACCCGATTTAATCACAATATTATTTATTATGTCCTGCTCTTCTCCTCAAGTGTCTTCTGTACCAAATCTTAAGCGCGTCCAGCCAGCTTTAAAAGACTGCCTATTCCTGAACTGGCGCAGAAGCAGGATTCCCCCCCCCCCCATCTCCAGTTTCCCCCAGAAAACCCAGATACATTTGGGATGCTGAAATCTAACTCAGGAATACTGGTCACATGTTTTCTGGTGGATTTTTAGTTGGAGTAGATCCAAATGCACAGCCCTGGTCACCACGTGGGAGGGAGGAATCAATCTCATGGACAACCCAACCAAGCTAGTGGACACTTGAATATATTGACATCCAGGGATTCCTGTAGGCCATGCTCTAATTGGGTTTTGGGAAGAGAGCAGCTTACCCGGAGGAGAGGGGAGCCATGGCTTTCAGGCTGTTTGGGTTTCGGATCATCTTATCTAAGGTGTTGACTATCTGCCCGAATTTGGGCCGGTGGTTACGGTCCTTCTGCCAGCAGTCCAACATGAGCTGGTGAAGGGCACTGGGACAGTCCATGGGGGGTGGCAGCCGGTAATCTTGCTCAATGGCATTTATGACCTGGAAGACAAATTAAAAAAAGGGGTCAGCCTCAAAGGACGATCTCACGCTGGGTTTGTGGCGATTCAATCCATCGATACGTCGCTGTTTTTTTAAAATCTTGATGCTGCCCGGCTGTCGACGTGCTTGGTCGTTTTCCATTTTCCGCTTTAAAATTATTTTTGTGGTATTCAATTGTATTTTATAGGGTTAAAGGATGCACCCTGCCTTCAGCTGGTTTACTGGGAGGGCTGCACAGAAAATAAATAAATAGGTAGCCATACGGACAGATAAAGCACGCAAGCAGTAAAAACATTGAGCCCTGAATGCTCAGTTAACCAATCTCCTGGACCTTGTTTTTGCCTTTCTGTCTGAGGCCACAAAATGTGGCAGGGTATTCCGGAGAGGAAGAGGGGGCTGAAAAGGCCTTGGTTGAGGCCAGGTGCGCTCCTTGTGGGTCCATCGCTTGGACATTTGGAAATAGCACAGGGGTGGGGTCAGAAACCTTTCATCTCCCTGTTCCACGGTCCCCAGCCACATCAGGCTCCCACTGCACTTCGGAAGGTACCGAGCCAGGCTGAGAATTGGCACCGTGCCCCCCTGTGGTGTTGTCTAGTTTGGCTCAAAACCCTGGAGATCCCCTGCCGGTCAGGGCTGAGGACTCTGTGCAACCTGGACCGACGGCCTGCCTCGGCTCAAGGCGGTGTTTCACGTTCTCCCCCTCAACGCCAGTCTTTCGGTGCTGCCTCCTTCTGCCTCGAGGTATTCTGCCCCGACTCTCTTGCTGTCTAATTGACACCAATCTCTCTGGCGAGAGGGGCCTGCCCCTCATTCTCACCACCGATTAGCCTCCCCATCCCTGGCTGCGAAGACCAGCAGAAGGGAAGGCAGTTCGCGTCTCTGACAGGACATTTGCGCGGACAGCTGGGGAAAGAGCTCCTGGGGTTTGACTTGGTCTGGGGAGGGGGATGCGTCGTGTCTGTGGTGGTGGGGCCAGCAGTCTGCAGTTCGAAGACAAAGAGAGACAGAATGGCTGGCGAACCGGTCTTCCGAGGGACAGGTGCTTGGAGAAACCCACGCCGTTCGCACAAATTAGCGCCGTTCGCACGCAAACGAGCCGCCAGCGCCTCAGCCCGGAATAAGTTTTTGATTGGGATTACGACCGAGGGACGCCAAAGCGCATGGTGACGAGATCAAGGAAGGCCCTTGGGATCTAACCGGCTCCCAGCTTTCCCGCGGGGCTTGAGGCATGCGGAAATCTTACAAATGGGGCTTCGGAGGCAAAATCTGTCCCTATTAGTACCTCCCAGGGGCCAATTTTCGGAGGTACTCTAACCTCTCGATCTAGCTGTCATAGCTAATAGCTGTCGATAGACCTGTCCCTGCGGATTGCTTGAATCCCTCTTTGCAAAGCCATCTGACCCCCTTGGCCATATCTACTGGCACTGAATTCCCCAACTGAAGAATAATTTTTTACACCCTGCTTTTCACGGTCCGAAGGTGACTCAGAGCAGCTTACCACTGCCTTCCCTTCCTCTCCCTGTGAGGGAGGCCTGAGAGAGCTCTGACAGAACTGATCTATGAGAACAGCTCTAATAGAACTCTAACTGGTCCAAGGTCACTCAGATGGCTGCATGAAGAGGAGCGGGGAATCAAACCTGGCTCGCCAGATTAGGGGCTGCCGTTCTTAACCGCGACACCACACTGGCTCTGAGTCGTGACTGAGAAGTTTCTTTGTGAGAAATTTCTTCTGTCTTGAACGTGATACCTATCAGCTCAGTTAGGATGCTCTCAAATCATGATACAATGAAAGCATGTCCTGGTCAGATGGGGAAACATATACCTCCTTGGATGTTGTGACTTTCATCTGTCAATTGGAAACGACTCAGCGGGAGATCTAAAGTTACAGATCTTGAAGCACAAGAGGATGGTCATCTCACCCCATAAAAAGCATGGAAAGCAAGCTTTTGTTTTATTTTTAAAAGCTTTTCCGCGGAAATGTGGAAATTCGCGTTGGACTCAAGTCTGGATCTGTTTCCAAAAGGACTTTTTTGGGCTGCATTTGGTACACGTACAAAAACCAACCAAAAAAAAAATCCCTTAAGCTTATCGTGGAAAATCCAATAAAAAAGAGAGAAAAATTTCCATCACGGTTAAGTCTTCATATCCACAAATGACTTGGCTACGTTTTAAGAAGACAAAGTCTCTTCCAAGTAAAGTGAACTGTAAAATTCGGGAGACCCTGAAGTTAGAAGAAGAAGAGTTGGCTTTTATACTCCGTTTTTCACTACCGGGAGGAGTCTCAGAGTGGCTTCCAATCGCCTTCCCTTCCTCTCCTCACAAGATAGGTGGGGTTGAGAGAGCTCTGAAAGAACTGCTCAAATCTTCTCTAGCTGGCAGTGGCTCTCCAAGATTTCAAGCAGGGAGAGGCACAAGCTAACCACATCTCTTACCCAGGACCCTTCTACCTGGGACCAACTGCATGCAAAGGTTACGCTCGGCCCTGAACCAAGCCTCCTCCCGATTTTGAATCTGGCCCACTGGCCTGTCTGGTTATACAATGTTCACTCCAACAGCTGCTCCTGCCGGAACGCCTGGGCCTGGAGCCAGCAAGCCACAAAGACAGAGGAGAGCACCCATAAAGGATCGCCAAACCACGCTGAGCGGCTTCCTACTCTCTCGGCCGACTTACGTCTTGATTGGTCATGTCCCAGTAAGGCCGCTCCCCGTAGGACATCACCTCCCACATGACGATGCCGTAGCTCCAGACGTCGCTGGCAGAAGTGAATTTCCGGTACTGGATGGCTTCTGGGGCAGTCCAGCGAATTGGGATCTTCCCACCCTGCAGGAGAGGAAAAAAGACCAGGAGCGATTCAGAGGGTGTTTTCAGACTAGCTGGGCAGGATGGATAGTAGCATCCCAGGTTGGGACTCCGCCCCTAAATACATCTCCCTTTCTAAGCTAGGGGATAGACTGTTTTTCGTTTTCTTAATTTTATTTACGGTTGGATTTATATGCCGCTTCTCTCGGATTAGCCGTCTCAGGCTGGGGAACATCAGCGGAAATACGTCATTCTAAAATTAGGAGATAATTAACTGAAAAATGAAGGATTAAAAATTACTGGCTGCTTCTGGGCTATCGATATTATACAATAATTTGGATGGAGTCAGGAGTGGGGGAGGAAAGGACGGGGGGGAGGGACGGAGGCCCGGTTAAAGTGTGATATAATTTCTGATTGTTTCAATTGGCTTCAACCATAAGCCTGTCTTTATGGGATCTGTCTTTAGGGCCAGAGATACGTTTTAGAGTCCGTCTGCCTCACCATGCCGAAACTTCAAGACCAACAATGCTGGAATAAACCTATTTCGTTTTCACCGGTGCCACTGGGCTTCTGCTTCATTCTGTTTTCAGCTAGGGACCACGTTCTCTCTTATCGACTTTCTCCAAATCGTATCTTACGTTATAAACTTGTGGAACAACCTGTGTGCTTCGGGGTAACGGCTGGGCTGGAAGCAGAGCTCTCGGGCAGGAACCAGCCGGTGCAATCCAAAAGAGACTTCCACAATCTGGAGAACCAGGAAGTCCAAATTGCCTCCAAGCAGGGCCTGGTGCTAGAGGTGGGCAGCTCTACCTGGGCCAGAAGTCAACCTGCCCGTCGACGAGAAGGCCCAAAGCTCCAAACAGCCCAAACAAAGTTAGGACCCAATTGCTCCTTCTGGAATGCTGAATCCCAGGGTCGCGGGACACTGAATCTGGGTCATGCACCGGCCTGAACTTGCCTCGCCTTTTGTGGCAGAGAGCGCTGATGTTTGTGAAAGATGCCAAGGATGCCTCCACGGGGCTCTCTCCTTCCGAGTGCAGATGCTGCACGGCGACGTTAACAATTTATAATCCGTCTTCCTTGATGAGCGGAGAGCGTGTCCGGGCTGGCGGAGAAACCTCTGCATTTTTCAGTGGTTCCGAGCGTGGGGAGTGCCAGGGGAGACCCGGCGAAGCTGCAGAGGAGCAAGGCAGCGACAGCAAGGAGCCTCACCTTCGCTGGCATGTACGGACTGCCCTGCCAGACCAGAGTGAAGCCCAACATCCCCAATGCGTTTTCCAATGATGGTCAGGCCTAGGAAGCCTATCAGGAGGGGAATCTGCCTCTTGGGTCCCTGGGCTGGGAATTCAAAGGTATACTTCCACCACTCTTCTTTGCTCTTGTTGCTGTCATCTTCTTTATCTTCTTGCCCAAAGATCTGTTCTCTGAAACTTTCTCTATTATTGAAGGGCTAAAGCATTGCTTTCAGGCTATGAACAATCTTTCTGGTTGTTCCTTCTGGGCAGGAGGCAGGAGTCAGTGACGCACGTTCGAGGAGGTTGGTAGAGGACAGCTGGGATAGCCAGACAGGGAGCCTGGTCTTACAAAAAGCTAGACAGGGAGCCTGGTCTTATGAAAAGCCAGATAGGGAGCCTGGTCTTACAAAAAGCTAGACAGGGAGCCTGGGCTTACAAAAAACCAGACAGGGAGCCTGGTCTTACAAAAACCCAGACAGGGAGCCTGGTCTTACAAAAAGCTAGACAGGGAGTCTGGGCTTACAAATAGCCAAACAGGGAGCCTGGGCTTATGAAAAGCCAGTCAAGAATGCAATTAATTGCTTATGATTGCTTAATTATACTCTGCAATTTTATTTGCACTTTTGGAGGCCTTCTTATTTGATCTTGAGAACCACCATTGCACAATCTCCAGGTGGGCCCTGGGGATCTCCCAGAAGTGCCACAGATTTCCCGACTGGAGAGATCAGAGAGAAAAGGGGCAGCCATTGTTTCCCCCACAGCCCCTTCCTGCCTCTCACCAAGGCGCTGGTGTAGGTGGGGTCGGAGGTGTCGTCTTCCAGGAAGCGGGAGAGGCCGAAGTCCGAGACCTTGCAGACGAGGTTGCTGTTGACCAGGATGTTGCGTGCCGCCAGGTCCCGGTGGACGTAGTTCATGTCAGCCAGGTATTTCATGCCGGCCGCGATGCCCCGCAACATGCCCACCAGCTGGATCACCGTGAACTGCCCGTCGTTTTGCTGGGGGGAAGAAAGAAACCCGGGATCACTGGCGAGCAACGGATGACAATACAGGGAAGCAAAACCCCAACTTGCAAAGCGGGTAAGAACCACAAAGGTTGGGGATAAACTACAGACTGAAAAAAGTAAACAAATTATTATTATTAGAGCTCAGAGAGACAAGAGAGAGACAGAGACAGAGACCTTTTGAGGTGTGTGGGGCTGAGAGAACTGAGAGGGGACTGAGACAGTGACAGACAGAGAGAGAGAGAGAGAGAGAGAGAGAGAGAGGCAGAGAAACAGAGGAAGAGAGAGACAGACAGAGAGATACAGAGACAGAGAGAACTGGGGCATACCCGCAGGAAGGAGTCTAGCGATCCGTTCTCCATGAACTCCGTCACTATCATGACCGGGGTGCTCTTGGTGACGACCCCCTCCAGGTGGATGACGTTGGGGTGGTCGAACTGGCCCATGATGCTGGCCTCGCTCAGGAAATCCCGACGCTGCTTCTCAGTGTAGCCGGACTTCAGGGTCTTGATGGCCACAAAGCTTTCCCGCTTGCCAGGCAACTTCAAGTGGCCGCTGCACACCTCGCCGAACTCCCCTGGGGCGGAGAACCAACAGGAAGGCAGGGAGATCATGGCGCCTGCTCAGCCCCGCCCTCATCACAGGTTGTCCTATTCAACGTTTCGGCCCAGCCCCTTCCCTCGGCTTGAAGTCAAGGCAAAGACTCCCGTCGATTCATCCGACCTGTTTCTTTCAGAGCCCCCCAGAGACAGGCGGAGCCTTCTTTGGGCTGGCCCCGCTTAGCCACTCCCCCTTTCCCCCAGCCAATCAATGCAGGCTCCTCCCACTAGGGTAGGGGCAGGAGGAGGCCGAAGGACTTACCCGCACCGATCACCTGCTCAATCTTGACGCACGAGATGTCGATTTCCTTCGCGAACTCCCGGACAGCTTCGTTGGGGTCTTCGTAGGTGAAGGGGTCGATGTAGATCTTCATGCCGGGGGTCACTACTCGGGAGTGAGAAAAGGCAAGCACTCACAACAATCCCGGTGCGGAAATTAATCCGGGCAAAGAGAAAGAAGACAAACGGATCGGCCGTTTTGGACTCCAAGTCCTAACCATATCTACCTATAAGTCTAGCCAGTGCTATCCAGGTCAGGGCTGGCTGGTGATGCAGGGCCGCAAAGGAGCAACTCCCAAGGGAAAAGGGGCAGAAGAAAACCAGGGAGCATCCTTACCCCCCCCCCTACTTCCCCCCGATTGGTCGAAAGGTACGTACTGTGGCCGCTGGTGTAGTGCTGAAGTTTGTCGGTGTACTCGGAATCTGCACGCTCAAACCCTCGTCTTCTGGAAGGAGAGCACCGTGCTGAGCGGGAGGCAGATGGACTAGCAGAGCAGGGGGAGGGGGCAAGGCTGGGCTTCAACTCTCAGCCCAGAGAAAGAGCATATCCCCGCGCCCCCTGTCCCTTCCGGACGGCCCCTCCCCAAGCCCTTCCCCCTACCACGAGACTGGGTGCGCATGGTCATGCTCAGCTCGCTGGCCAAACAAGCACCCAAAATGAGAGCTTCAAATGGAGAGGTGTCGTCGCACACATGCAACCTTATGCCAGCCGCTCCGTATCCTCTCCCCCTAACCTACCTGCCCCCTTTGCAATCTGCGGGAGCCAGAGAAAACCCATCAGCCACGGCCTCTGTTTTCATTCTCCAGCCACAATGTCCCGAGGTCATAAAGAGGGACAAGTAGTGGCTGACACTGCTTGACCGCCCTGACAGCGGCTAGTCTGGCCTTGACTCCGCCCCCTTCTTTGTAATCCTGCCCGGTTCCCCTACCTGTTGCACACCAACACGATGACGACCAAGGCGATGAGGAAGACCAGCCCTGCGGCCGAGGAGCCGATGATAAGGGGGAGCTTCTCGTGGATGCTGGTTTGATATTCGGCTGCGGGGGGGAAATGAGGAAGGAGGAAAGGTTTGGCGGTGCATAAATTCATTCATTCATTCATTCATTCATTCATTCATTCATTCATTCATTCATTCATTCATTCATTCATCTATTAAGAGCTCTGTCTAGCAGGCTCTGTGGAATTGTGAAAGCTCCAACAGGGCCCTCGGCTCTTCTGGGAGCTCATTCTGTCAAGTGGGGGCCAGGACCGAAAAGGCCCTGGCTCTTATCGAGGTCAGGCGAAATACCTTGGGGCCAGGGACCACCAGCAGGTTGGCACCTGCAGAGAGAATGCATTGGTCCCAGCCAAAACCCAGCCTTGTAGAGCCAGATTTAGAGCCAGGCAAGCTAAGTCAGCTGTAGTTTCAGGGAAAGATTGTAAAAGGGTCTCTACGTAGAAAAATATACGACTAATTTATCATATTTGGGAGGCGATGTTCTAGGACCACTCGAAGTCGGCACAGCTTAGGGCTTACGCAGTTCTAGTTTTGGCCCTGGCTCTCACCTTCCGTCATGGTCTGGAAGTACATTTTGCCGCTGTAGCGCCCGTAGCCCGCCACCGTGCGCGCCCGCACCTGGAAGACGTAAATGGTGCCAGCTTTGAGGTTCTGCACCGTGACAGTGTTGGTGGGGCTCTTAACCGCCGTGGCGTTGAACTCGCTCAGATCCTGCCACAGAAACAAACAGCGGTTGACGCAGAAGCCAAGAGCTGGACAGGACCTCAAGGGTCATCTTGTCCAAACTCCTGCAGGAAGCAGGACATTAACCACTGCCTTCTCTCCCCCCCACCCTCTCCAGTGACTCTATACCCAGAGGAAGGCAAATGATCCCCAGGAATCCTGGACAATTTGAACTGGGGTCAAATTCTGTCCGGTCCCCAAAGTGGAAATCGGCGTCACTTGGTGGTCTTACTAATCCCAGAGCCCAACCTGGTTAGACTTCTGCGAGCCAATGAAATTGGGATACCCCAACCCTTTCGTCTTAACGCTCCCTGTTACTTTGCTCGATTTCTCTAAGAACAGCGGAGTAAACCCATCGCAAGGTATGGATCTAGTGACAAAACCAGACTAGCCTGGACCAGGATTAGTAAAGGTTTCAACGAGACTGGAGTCTTTGGGAGCTGCCCAGGGGCACCAGGTGTGGGTTTACCTGGCCCTGTGGAGGGGCCCTACACAAAGCCACCTCCCACTCATGGTAGCCATGACACCATTACCGCCCCACGGATGGCCCCGGAAGACCCGGCAACGGAGAAGCAACGTCCCCCCTTCCCCGGCACCAGCACTTGACTGACCATTCCCAATTTCCCCTAGGGGGAGGGGCCAAGCGGAGTGGGAAAAGGGCTCCACTTGACGTGATATAGGTCAGGACCTATTTACCAGCTTGAACAATGGCGGGCCCTCCCCCAGCCCCGGCCTCTCCCCCCTACTGGGAAGCAGAACTAGGTCACTGGGTGGGAAGAGTGGAGTCGCCCTTTCCTCTGTCATTTGGCGGTGGATGGGGGAACGTTCTGTGGCTTCGTTTAATCACGGTCTTTTAATTAGCTTCGCTCCCCCCTTGCACATTCCTCTTCCCTTCCACGATTTCGGTATAGTTTGCTCTGCTTCTCTTCCCTGGGGGAATTGCCTGCATTGCTGCACACCCTCCCTGCCTCCCTCCCTGCCCAAATTTCTGCCTGCCTCCTGAACTCCCACCCGGCTGGTTCAAATGCAGCCCCCTCTAGGCAGCCCCCGTATAGAGCATAAGAAGAAGAAGAAGAGTTGGTTCTTGTAAGCCTCCTTGAGCGGAGGTGGAGAAGAGGTGGGGGTTCAGAAGCGGACCCCCGGTCCTCAGCCGTGGTCTTCGAACAGCCTGGGAAGACTGGAAGCAAAGAGGGTCTTACTAATAACATGTAATGACCATATAGGGCAGACTTTCTCAACCAGGGTTTCGTGAAACCATGGGGTTTCTTGATGGCCCCGGAAGAATTTCCCAAATGGGTGGGGGTTAATTTGTTAAATATATTTTTTAAATTTGTTCAACATTTGTGATGTGATATGGCCATATAGGGTCATGTCGACTCATCCGCCCCCTCCCAAGAGGGCCAGTGATGGGCCTGGAGGGGGTGGGAAGGGGCGGGGCTCCGGGTGGGCGTGTCCACAGCTCTGCTTCCCGACCATATTCTGCACAATGGTGCCACTTTTGGGTTTTCTCCAAGCCCGAAGAATATTTCAGGGGTTTCTTGGTAGTAAAACAGTTGAGGAAGACTGATATGGGGGTTAAAATGTGTTTCCTGGCCTAAGGCATTTAACAATCTTCTATTTAGGTTTGGGAAGCTCCTGCAGATTTTGGGGGTGGAGCCTGGAGAGGGCAGGGTTTGGGGAGAGGCTGGATCACGGCTGGGTCCAATGTCACAGAATCCACCCTTCCGAGCAGCCATTTTCTCCAGGGTAGCTGATCTCTGCAGTCTGGATGTCAGCTGCAATTCTGGGAGATCTCCAGGCCTCCCCTGCAGGTTGGCAGCTGTGCCCGCACTACTTTCTGTCTCTGCAGATGGAAGGGAGTGCCTTGACTCAGGTCACCAACCAAGTCTATTGAGGGGGAAAGCAGGAAATGGGAGAGGGGCCGGATCCTCACTCTTTGGCTGTGTTGATTTCCCTTCTGGTTTTCCTTCTGGCACTTTCCACGCTTTTGAAAAAAGAAAACACCCTCCTCCCGTCTTGCACAGTGCAAAAATGCAGTGGGAAGAGAGTCGGGGAGGGGGGGAAGTCCAGAAGCCCCCTCCCCATCTCAGCTGCACTGGCCCCGTACTCTCAAGGGCAATCTCCGGGGCCCCGTTTCATTTCTGGAAAACATTCCAGGGAGAAACGGCAGGAGGCTGAAAATCATGCCGAGTCCGTCCCCGTTCGAGGGGACGTGTATTGGCTTGCCTCTCCTTCTCTTTTGAACGGCTCCCAGCAACCCTCTCCAAAACTGTATCAATGTTTCCCAATAAAAATTTAACACGTGCATTTATAGCCGTTTTTCGGTTTTTCCGTTTCAAACGGGTTCCCTGCGGGAGGGACGCTCAGAGCCTCTGTTCCCATTTATGTCCAGGGAGGGCCAATTAATGTCACGGTCCTGGAGCTTTTCTAGAAGGCTCTCCCAGTGCTCTGAATCTTCCCGCTACCATCATACTGAGCTATGGAGGACATCCTATAGATCAGTGGTTCTCAACCTGGAGTCGGAATGACCCTTTCACAGTGGTCGTAGCAGGGCGAGCAGCTTGGCCGGAGGGGGGGGGGTGCCATCTACACAACAGCCTTGCAAGGTAGATCGAGACAGAGCGTTTGTCTGTCTGCAGCAGCGGAAAAGAGCGAGATCGGCATGGTGGGACAAGAGGCAGAACTGAACTGAGAAACCCGCAGGAAAAAAAAAACAATTTATATACAATCCTGAACAATGGATCTTCACGTCATTGGTCGGTTTCGGTTTAATTTCTGCGATAGAACACTGGCAGAATTTTATGGTTGGGGGTCCCCACAACAGGAGGAACTGGATTAAAGGGCCGCGGCATTAGGAAGGTTGAGCACCATTGCTATAGGTCAAAAGGGTGCCTTTGCTTTCACCGCAAAGAAGAGCGTTTGGCTCAGTGGTAGAGCAGAAAGCCCCAAGTTCAATCCCCGGCATCGCCAATGAAAAGTCCAGGAAGTGGGTGATGGGAAAGAGCTGAGCTGCAGACCCCAGAACAGCCGTTCTCAACCTTTTCTCGGCCACGGCTGACGTGCCTCATACTGAGGGGCACACGTCACTCACGCTGCATGGGAAGCCCACTTGAGGGAGTGATGCCTGCCTTTCTCTGACGGCCGTTCGCTTTGACTGCAGCAGATTCTTTCCCCAGTTCCAAGCACGGAGGGGAGATGCCAATCACCCAGCGGTCTTCCGGCCTCCTCCTTACAAAGAGCCGCGGAGGAGAAGGAATGTCTGTGTCTAGGCGGTGAAATATCGCCCTGCAGATGAGGGCTTGCGAGACCATATGGGGAGGGCGGGGGGGGGGCACTGAATTGCAGAAAGCCAGAGCGAGGTTCCAACCCAGCTTTTCTAAACCTTTTTTACTGTTGAGAAGCCTTCTTCGGGCTTCGAGAAACCCCAGGAGTGGCGCGATCGTGCAGAATAGGATTGGGAAGCATAATTAAGTAGAAGAAGACGAAGAGTTGGTTCTTATATGCCGCTTTTCTCTACCCAAAGGAGTCTCAAAGCGGCTTACAGTCGCCTTCCCATTCCTCTCCCCACAACAGACACCCTGTGAGGTGGGTGAGGCTGAGAGAGCCCTGAGATTACTGAAGAAGAAGAAGAGTTGGTTTTTATATGCCACTTTTCTCTACTCGAAGGAGGCTCAAAGCGGCTTACAAACCCCTTCCCTTTCCTCTCCCCACAACAGACACCCTGTGAGGTGGGTGAGGCTGAGAGAGCCCTGATATCACTGCTTGGTCAGAACAGCTTTATCAGTGCTGTGGCGAGCCCAAGGTCACCCAGCTGGCTGCTCGTGGGGGAGCGGGGAATCAAACCCAGCTCATCAGATTAGAAGTCCTCACTCCTAACCATGACACCAAGGTGTACACGCCCACCCCGGGCCCCTCCCATTCCTACCCCCTCCAGGCTCATCATTGGCCATTTTTGGGGGGCGGGTCAGGTTGACAGGGCCATATATGTTATTCCGTTAAAAAAATTAAAAAAAAATTTACTCTCACACATTCAGGAAACCCTTCCAGGGCCGTCAAGAACCCAACCCTGGTTGAGAAAGCCTGTAAATCTCACCCATTTTCTGACAAGGTCCTTTCCTAGAGGAAAGGAGTTGTGCTTGTTTTATAGACCGGCGCTCGGTCGCACCTTGACGAAGGGGCCGTGGCGTGGCGGCAGAGCCCCCCCTTTGCGTGCAGAAGGTCCCAGGCCCTGGCCTCTCCAGCTGGAGAACGGATGTGGCAGTAGGTCATGTGAAAGACCCCGGCCAGGGACCCTGGAGGGAGGCTGCCAGTCTGAATCGGCAATGCCGGCCTTGACGGAGCCACGCTCTGCGGCTTCATGCGTGCATGCACACGACGCAGCCCTCTGCCGTCTGAGCTGCTGCTTCCGAACCACTTTTGGCACCGCCGTCGCCGAGACGGGTCCCTTAATTCACAACCGAGTTGACACATAGGGAGTCTTGGGGGACGAGTCGCAGCCTTCCCGCTCTGCTGACAGGCACAAGGGCGGCTGCGGGAATTTCGACAGGAACGATCCCGTTTCTAAAGGCTCCGTCCCGTTCACAAGCGGATCCCTTCCTCGTCCAGGAGATCCGTTCCAAAGGCACCCCATGGAAAGCCAGAGATTTCTACTGCTGTTGGTGGAGCAGAGGATCCCTTGGCTATCTGCAGCCAGGGAAGTTTTCTATCTTATTTGGGTAAGGAGATTATTTTTTTTCTGACAGTCCGTCGCTCCCTGGGACTCCCCGAAAGGGGAGCCAACGGGAATCTGAAACGGCTACGTTTGCTGTTAAACCAAACACTGCAGCACGCAAATACCGGCTTCAGATCCGGCAATGCGGTCTGTGTGGCCTTTTCCTTCCCTGCCTTTGGGGTTTCCAGGGCGGCAAGCCTGTCTCCCAGTGAGCAGTCTGGGATCGGTGTGCCTCCGCAAGAGTAACCCGGTGAGCGCTCGCAGAGTCTTGGAAAGGAATCTGGAGCCGGCCGTCAGCTGCTAAGCCAGGGGCCGCCAACCTTTTTGAGCCTGTGGGCACCTCTGGAATCCTGGCACAAGGTGGTGGGCTCAACAACAAGATGGCTGCCTAAGCACCAACTGCGCAAATCGCCAGGAAGTGAGGTCACGCCGTAACACTCCAAGTAGCCAGTATGTAAATTGGAAGCTCTGTTGAACAGCACGCCTTTTAATCTCCGCAGCAACTCTCAAGCCCTTCTGGGGGGCTAGCCCATCCTGGCCCTGCCCACTGTCTAAAACAACGTGGTGGGCACCAGGAAAGGCGTTGGCAGGGGACCCCAGCACGAAGCAGCGTTCACACCAGTTCTACAGTAGCCCTACCACTGGAGACCCTATTTCAGGTGGAAAAGCGACATATAAATGTTTCAAAGGAAGACGAGGATAATACGTCCGGTGACAGGGACAGGCGTGTCTATTGGAAGGGCAGCAATGCCAAGCAGGCCGCCCTCCTGGAATCATAGAATCACAGAGCTGGAAGGGACCTCCTGGGTCATCTAGTCCAACCCCCTGCACTACGCAGGACACTCTCAATCCTATCCCAGCACTGAAATCCTAGCTCTCTTCAAGCAAGGGGAAGCGCCCAGCCTCTGCCTTTGCCCCTCCCGGAACGGTACCTTCTCATAATACTGAAGTTCGTAGTCCAGGATGACTCCGTTGGGCTGGTCCGGCTGTGACCACGAGAGGGTGATGCTGTCCACGGTCCGGCTCACCTGGTGCATGATGGACACGGCGGAAGGGGCTGCAAGAGGCCAAGGAAAGCATCGGAAGCCGTCAGTGACTCTCCAGTCCCTGAACCCCAGCCAGGGATCCAGAAACGAGAGCCAAGCACTTGGGGGAATCAAGATAGAGCTCTTCCACACTCCCCCGGCTGGGCAAAACATCTCAGGGTTGTCATCGTGTTTGGCGCATACCGGCGAGCGAGCAGGCCATATATGGCCTGTTACGGCAGACGCGCACCGGTGCTACAATGACAGTTGTAGCTACGTCTGTGTTGTTTCACTGCTAGAGAGAGAGAGAGAGACAGTGCAAAACTCAACTCCCTTCAAACATCCTTAAAGAGGAAAACGGAGGGGAGGAGAGACACTACGGCCATGATCCATTGGGGGAAGGCACTGCACAGGGCCTCTGGAAGCGCGGGGCCTGTAGCTCATGCTACATGGATAAACTGGCGCTAGGCATGATGTGGGAGGTTTCGTGAGCTGGTATTGCCCAGCACCTGTGACCTCTCCTTCCCCAGCCCTTTGGCACTCTCGGTGGTACAGACCAGCCCACCTCGGTCTCCCTAAGGGCTCTTCACACTTACAGCCGCCGAGCCAGAGAACCTTTCCCATCCGGCGAACGCCTCTGCCATGAGCCCTGCAGCAGGCCGTCAATCAGCGTCCAGGCAGCCGTGCCAGGCACTCGCTCTCCTGACCCGGCTGGACCCCTGCTCCTCCCGGCCGGAGCAGCCCCCAGCCCGGCCCTCCGCCGCCTCCCCTCCCCTAGCGCAGGGCCAGGCTCAGTAGGACAAGCAATCCGGGTCAGGGAGGTGTCGGGTGTCTCGGAAACGAGCGGTAATTGTGGGAACTGCCGGCCTAATGCTCAGGGCAATTCATTATGATAAAATTGACACGGCTCAGTGGGGATCCGTCAGACGATGGAGAATTTGTGTCAGGCAAATGAAAGAACAAAAGGCTTCTTCTGCCGAGGCTTTGAGGCTCCCGTGAGGCAAGGGGGCGAGAGGAGGGAGGGGAGGTTACCTAGTCTTAGGATTAATAGGGCGGCGGGCCTGGAATAATGTGTGGGTTGGATCCGGAGCAGCGTTGCACCCAGGCAGACTGCTGCTTCTGGAGTGAAAACGTTGGTGGGTATCCCCTGTCTGAAACGCCCTGTTCGGGGTGGATGGATCCTCCCACAGGGGCAGGACCTGGGGGTCTGCTTCAGGCTGTCGTAAAAGGTGGGAGCTATAGAAATCCTGTTTGGTGAGCAGCATTCCTTGAGTCTGGGGAGATGCACTGTGGCCACAAACCTCCTCTTTATTCATGCAGCACCTTTAAGACCGACAAAGATCCATTCAAGGCGTGAGTCTGACGAAGGGTGCTTGCACCCGAAAGCTCACGCCTCGAATGAGTCTTTGTTGGTCATAAAGGTGCTACTGGACTGTGATTTTATTGTAATCCCCGACCAGGTTTCCCTGTGCAGACAAAGCAACCCGGTTGATCGTCAGGAATAATCCACACCTGGGTTCCCTCGAGCGGACAAAGCAATCCGGCTGTGTTCAAACAACAGCAAACCACGGCTGGATTGTCCTGCCCGGTCAAGGTGATCCAGTTGTGGCACACCAATGATCCAGGGGTGAATTTTCCGGCGTGCACCAGGCAATTCAGCTGCCATGCCGCTGACAGACCCGGAGACGGCACCAACGGGCCGGAATCAGAACGCAGGACTCCAGAAGGGGGGGTAGAGGTGGTAGAAGACCCCAATGAATCCCCCTTCCCCGCCTGCCACCGTCACACTGGCAAACCGCTGTTCGTCTCGTTGTGGGTGGGTCGGGGAGGGGGGGGGCGCCCGCTGGCATACCAGCCATGAAACCCCGGCCCTTCTCTGGTTTCCCTTTCAAGCCCGCCATCCATCTTGCCTCCCTTTCTTCCGTCAGCTGCCAGGTCTGCAGAGGCAACCTCATCGCCCCCCCCCCCAGACCGCAGAAGCCCCTCTGCCCCCCCCCACAACCCACCCTGGAGTAATCAAAGAGCTCCTTGGCTGCTCCAGCTCGCCCGCCAGGGTTGGGTTACCGGCAGCCGAATCCGTCTCTGATCACATTAATCCCCGAAACTCATGTTGAGTCGCCAAGGCGGCAGCAAAGCCCAGGGAACCGGGCTCCCCCAGGAGCATTAAGGAATGAGCCAGCCCAACAAGGAAAGAGCAGCTGGGGGCTGCAGGGGGGGGGGTCCGGGACTCTCTTCCAAACCACCACTGAATGCTCTTCCCTGGGAGTCTGGTTACCGCTGGCCACCAACAGGCCAACGGGGAATTTTGGTATTTTCAATTACCGTCCGGCAGACAGGCTGTGCTCTGAGGTCAGGGTCAGGAGCGGGAGGTGGGGGGGGGGGGGGAGAGAGAAGGAAAGCTGGGATAAGTTGATGGATGGGTGTAAACTCCATTGAGCGCTGCAAGTGGAACACTTTTTGGCAGTGAAAAGCGGCATATAAAGCCCAGCTCTTCTTCTAATAAGTCTCTTTGCTGCTTCTCGAGGTTCTGATCCTGCAGGTTGAACAGGCACGAAATTTCGATCTGTGCTGTGTAGGATTTTTAACTTTGTTCGGGTACTTAGAACTGTTGATACGGGGATTTAATCTACTGCGGAAACAGTCTGTCTGTCTGTCTGTCTCTCTCTCCACTTTGCGTGCAGAGAGATTCTCCCAATTACATAACAGGGACAGACTGGGAAAGTTATCGGGAAGGTTTGGGAGGAAATTCCCGGCAGCTTGCTGCTTCCTTGAGAGTGCAGGTGGTCTTGGCCCTACCCCCCGCGCCCGGCCTGTGTTCAAGTCCCGATCCGCTTTTTGCTGTGTCAGCAGTTAAAAAGAAATGCCGTTCCCGTTAACTGAATTTGGAAACAATGAGAAGCTGCAGTATAGGACTTAACGACAACAATCCTCCTGGAATCTATTTATTATCTGCGTGTCGCTCTTCGGTCCTGCCGTTGCTTCTTTAGAGGTTGCTGATGCTGAATTTCCTGCAGACCTCACTGGCTGGCTGTTCTGTTCTTATATGAAGGCATTCAATAAGAGATAATCGAATTCTTCAAACTCGGTTCTGATGGCAAGGCCATCCCTCGCTGCCCTAAAGGATTTGTTCCTAGGTTGCTCTGCTAAAATTCAAGAGGATCCACTACAGGAGAAACGGGGGGGGGGGGGGGGGTAGATGTGTCTTTTCTTGCCCCCTTTCTGTAAAGTTGTCCATCTGTGCCTCTGAGACTTTCAATTCCCATTTTTGGTCTTGGATCTGGAAGTTCAAAGCCAAAATTACGGTAGGGAGGACTTCCCCTTTGACAATGAAATTGACTGCAGCTTCTGGCCCCCTTGAAAAAGTATCAGTCAATTTCATTTTTAATACACTGGGAGAGCAATTGATGTAAAAGTCCATAGGAGGGGAGAAGAGCGTCTCAAAGCGGCTTACAATCCCTTTTCTTACAAAAACAACTTGTGAGTTAGGGCTGAGAGAGCTCTGAGAGAACTGAGACTGGCCCAAGTTCACCCACCGGGCCTAATGTGTCTCAAAGGGGCTTACTGTAACCTTCCCTTCCTCTCCCCACAGCAGACACCCTGTGAGGTAGATGAGGCTAAGAGAGCCCTGATATTCCTGCTCGGTCAGAACAGAAATATCAGGACTGCGACTAGCCCAAGGTCACCCAGCTGGCTGCGAGTGGAGCAGAACTGGGGGAAGGCCATGTTCATGAGGCTGCTAACCGTCGGATACAATCCGATGAGCAGTCTCAAAAGAGACAAGCTCAGTTCGGCGGATGCTTGGACGGCCTCTTCCAGCGGTTTAACTTTCCTATTTACTTCCTTCATTTATTTACCCCATCTTTCTTTCCAGTGGGGACTCAAAGCGGCTTGCTTCATTCTCCCCTCCTCTGTTATGCCCTCACAACAGCCCTGCAAGGTAGGATAGGCCGAGAGGGTGTGACTGGTCCGAGGTCACCCGGCAAGGGCCCACCGTTTCCGAACTGTTGTCAGCACCCCCCCGCCCCTGCCGTGCCCCGTCCCCTTGCTCCTCGCCGGCTCCTCTTTTCCCAGCCCGGCGTGGGATCTTTGTCTCGACGGCTTCTGTTTCCAGCTGCTAATGAGGAACATCAAGCCTGCCAGGCTGTACGGAGAGCCTGCGAAAGAATCCTGCCTCTAATTACAGGCGAATTAGGCAAGAGACAGTGACTCTTTAGCGCTAATGAATAGATACATTAAAGACGGCATCACATAGGCTGGGGAGCGTGAGCCTGACAGTTAATAAAGCAGGGCCGGGCAGAAGCACGCAGGGAGGCCCTGGCTGAGTAGGGGACCGGCCCCCCCTCCCCGTCCCTGCAAAGGTGGGAATGTTCACAGCTGTTGCAATAAAGTAGCAGACTCCTTGCTTAATTAGGAGGGGTGAGATCTGAGCATGCAAGACAGCGCCGGCTGTAGCAGCTCTGGAAATGGAGCGCAGCAGGGGGGCCTGAGGTGCAGGCGGAGTCTCCTCCCCGCAGGAAAGTGGGTCGCACCGGGCCTCTCCTGAACACAGACAAAGAGAGAGACGGGGATCCAGGAAGGAGGTGCTCATGGGAGGGGTCTTCAACAGAAAGAGCGCTCTGGGGGGGGTTGGGTGTTGGGGAGGGGGCCTCAGGCACTTGAACAAGAAGAAGAGTTGGTTCTTATGTGCCACTTTTTTTCTACCCGAGACAGTCTCAAAGCAGCTTACAGTCGCCGCGGGTTGGGGAGGGGGGGGGGGAGTCTCTTCTGAGGATGCACAAATGTATTTACTTGTACTGCAGCCTATATGCTCTGACAGCAGTTTCCAGATTCCCAAAACACATCCAGATGTGCCACATGAGCACCTTGGGATGGATCCAGACTCAATTTTCTGCTAGCAGGACGTACGGCCATCAACGGGACACAGCGTTCCTGCCTCACCCACTTCCTCGGCAAACCCGTGGATTTCCCCCGTAGGCTGTTCGAGGGGAATGCCGGGCTCTTGGAAATGGAAGGAGGGTCCGGTGGAGGGTCTGCAGCAGAAAGGGGTGGAAATTACACCTCTCCTTCCTTTAGCACCAGCCCATAAGCGATCCAGCACAGTTCTGGAATTATTGCCATGTCTGTGGACTTGATTGGAAGGAAGGAAGGAAGGAAGGAAGGAAGGGAGGGAGGGAGGGAGGGAGGGAGGGAGGGAGGGAAGGAAGGAGGGAGGGAGGGAGGGAGGGAGGGGGGAGGGAGGGGGGAGGGAGGGAGGGAAGGAAGGAAGGAAGGAAGGAAGGAAGGAAGGAAGGAGGGAGGGAGGGAGGGAGGGAGGGGGGAGGGAGGGAGGGAGGGAGGGAGGGAAGGAAGGAAGGAAGGAAGGAAGGAAGGAAGGAAGGAAGGAAGGAAGGAAGGAAGGAAGGAAGGAAACCAACTGGGTGTTTGGGACTTACAAATGGGCCAGTGTCCAAGGAGTTAATTAGAGAGGAGATAGCCTTGATCCTTACCAGCCTGGTTGGTAGTGATGTTGACCGAAGCAAACTGCGGCGAGAAGGGGCTTTGGTCGGTGACACCGTTCACAGCCTGGATCTCAAAGGTGTACTGGGTGTGGGCCAGGAGGTCACTGATGTAGACGCGGGGCTCGATCAGGCCCAGCTGGCGCGGCGTGAACTGCACGTTGTCCCCGCAGCGGGTGCATGCCCCCCGACCTGAGCCGCAGCTCTTGCAGATGATGTTGTAAACCAAATCCTCACGTCCTCCTGAGTCCCGGGGCGGACTCCATTCCAGCATCAGGGAAGTCTCGTTCACACTGGAGATGACTGCCTGCGGGGCTGATGGGATTGCTGTAGGGAGGACAGGGAGAACCGGGAAGCGAAAAGGCATAGACAGAAAAGAGCAGAGAACCTCCATTTACCCAGACAGTGTGAGTTTAGGTCCAGAACAGTTTGCAGGACAATCCTCCCCTCCTGTTCGTCTCTGGCTCAGGGGCATGAACCACACAACAAGGCGATACGCCCACATCACCTGCCCCTAAATTCACACCATGGTTAGCAGCCACTCTCCTCCCCGAATCTATGTACCTTTTCAAGCCTCGTTGCCCTTGCCCATATCTGTTGTCAGTGAATTCCACAATTTGTTTCCCCCACCAGTGCAGGGTGAGCCCATGAGGATATTCGGGAAGAGGACTCACCATTTGATTCAGCCCTCACATGGAACGATGAGGCCTGTACCTTCACCCACCCACCCTCCCTCCCGCTCAGGGGCCACGTACTGGTGCACGGCATGTCCAGCGGGTCAGAATCGGCCCGATAGTAGCTGTTGCGGCAAACGCAGTTGGTGGCGCCTTCTGACGTCGTCCGGCTGTTGATGGGGCAGTGGACGCAACCCTCGTCCCCCTGGTTGGCTTTGAAGGTCCCAGAGGGGCAGCCTGGAACGAAAGAAAGAGACAGAGGCCTGTCAAGAAGTGAAATCTACGGCGGTGTGGGGGCTGCACGTACATCGAATGCTTTCACACATGCTAAATAATGCCGTTTCGAGCCACTTCAGCAGCTGCTAGCAGGCGGGTTCCATTCTTCTGCACGTGCTAAATAATGCGCTTTCGGTGTGCTTCGGCAGCCAGATTTTCCTGTGCGAAACAGGAACATCGAAAGTGCACTGAAAGTGCATTATGTGGAAAGTGGCAAAGTGCATTGGAAGTGGATGGAAAGTGCATTATTTTGTGTGTGTGTGTGTGTGTGTGTGTGTGCATGTGCGTTCGTGCATGGAAACGCCCATTAGAAAAGCCACAATATCCCTTTCTGAGCAATGACAACTGAGGATTGCCAAACAGGATCTGGGGACCTGGACCAAGCCTTTTCTTTATGCTGCTTAGGAGCATGCCGGTGTGGTGCAGTGGTCAGAGTTTCGAGCTAAGAAAGGGGAAATCCGGGTTCGAATCTCTCCTCAACCACAAGCCTTAATAGGTGACCTTGGGCCAGCTATGCTTCCTCTCAGCCTAAAGCTGCCTCGGACGCTGGGGAAGAGACACCTGTATCACCCCAAGCTTTGAGCAAGAAAACAAGACATAGTTAAGAAACTATAAGGGAAACCCCCCCCCCTGTAAGCTGCACTTTGCTCAATCACCCACCACGAAGCAAATATAACCCCTGCCTTCCAATATTTTGGCTGCTACATACAAAGCACTGGAATAACGGGCAAGGTGTTATGTTAAATTGTACATAATTGCACAAAATTGCAACAAAACCATTTTTTTAAAAAATTAAGAAAACAAAAAACACCTCCACCTCCACTTCCAGACTTTGGCCCCACACCCCACGGGGCCCTGACTTGGTGTGGCTCAAAGGGCCCCGTTCCAACCCACCCACCCACGTGAAGCCAGCTGTTCTCAGCTCTTGGGGGAAGGAGTTCCACGGTCGGAGGGGGGGCCACGGTCCGGTAAACCCTCCCCTGGGCTTCTGCCAGTTCCCACGTTTGCAAACGGCGGAGTGCTCCAGCGGAGCTCCCGCGCTGGCCGGTTCTTGGCGTCTGCATGCTCCCCCTCTGGCAGAGTGCCCTGTTGGAGCTCCGGCCCTTGCATAGTCTGTCTGTGTGTTTGGGCAAGGGGTGGGGGGGAAGCAGACTTTCTTCTGCGTAACATGAAGACCCTCCTGCTCCCTCGACAGCCCAGGCAGTGCCAGTAAAAGCGATCGCCTTACTTCTTCTCCCCGTCTCTTAACCCCCTCGAAGGAGGGCCGACCTCAGGGGCTGAAGATGGGCAGCCTTTCCCCTGGCAGCCCAGAGCAGCTGCGAGGCAAAAATGAGATTCTCAGTCCCCCCCCCCCCAAACCCTAGATTGATTCAAGGGACAGGAAACCCACACACACACCCAGCCCAGTTCTGGGGCCTCATGTCCCCTCCGTGAGCTTCTGTGCTCTCTTCGGCCCTTTCCTGACGCTTTCCAATGTGTCAGTCATGCAGTTTTACTTTGGGTCTGCTCTGGATCTTGCCCATTACGGTCCGGGACTAGGCAGAAGGAGCAGTTCTCGCCCATTTCAAAACAGCCGTGTGGCCCTGGATGGCCCAGGCCAGCTGCCCTTTCTCTGCTCCCTGGTTAGTCCTCTGATGGGAGACTGCTAAGGAAGTCAAGGGTTGCTTTGTAGAGGCAGGTCGTGGAAAGCTACCTCTGTGTACCTCTGGCCTTGGAAACCCTACGGCAGGGGTAGTCAACCTGTGGTCCTCCAGATGTTCATGGACTGCAATTCCCATGAGCCCCTGCCAGCAAACGTGTTTGCTGGCAGGGGCTCATGGAAATTGTAGTCCATGAACATCTGGAGGACCACAGGTTGACTACCCCTGCCCTACGGGGTCGCCGTGAGTCGGCTGCGTCTCCACCCTGGCTGCTAATCTCTTTCTGCGTTCAGATCCAGAGGGTGGCTATGATGCTCATGGTCTAGGACCCACATTTCTGAAGGACCTCACCTATTCTAGGCTATTCGGCACACGTTGGATAATGCACTTTGGAAGTAGATTATCCAGTTCCGCACAGGAAAACCATGCTGTGAAAGCGGATTGAAAGTGCATTATCCAGCGTGTACAGAATGGGCTAGGAGGCCTCCCAACCTGTGAAAGAAAAAGGCATTTAATGGGGGGGGGGGGAAACAACCCTACTCTTATTTGCAGGTTGACCCACCCCTTCTGAAAGTGGCCAATGATGCGCCTGTAGAGGGTAGGAAGGGGAGAGGCCCCAGCCATCTGAACCTTTGCTCCCCAAGGCTCATCTCATTTCTGGGGAGGCGTGACAGGGAGGCATAAGCCTGAACAATATTTCAGTGGTACCTCCATGGTCAAAAGGCTGGACTAGGATCTGGGACCACCCGGGTTCGAATCCACGCCCTGCCCTGGAAGTTCACTGGGAGGCCAGTCACAGACTCTCTGCCTCATGTACCTCACAGGGTTGTTGTGTGGATAAGGAGGAGGGAAGAATGCTGTTGCGAGCTGCTTTGAGCCCCCCCTTGGGGAGAAAAGGGAGGTATAAATAGTTAAATAAAATTCTCTAGATTCCAGCTCTTTTCCTGTTATCCTTACCAAAGAATTCTGGAATGAGAGAGAAAGTGAGAAGGGGGGGGGGGGGGGAGAGCAGCCAAATTTGAGATTTGCAATAAATCAACACCCAAAAGGGAAACAGATGGGGAAAGATTTTTATCTGCACAATTTGCTTTCTCCGTTGATCTTGGGGTTTCTGGATGCAAAACCAGGGAGGGAGGAGTCATTTCTAACACCCAGGTGCTCCACTATCCATCCTGCCTGCAGCTGGTCAAAGACCATTCCCCAAGGGTCTTTGACTAACATTCCCTAACACCTTTGACCCGATGGCCCTATTGATATTATTAAAATACTGCAGCATTTTTCCACACTAATCTTTCACTGTCGTCACAACCATCTTATACTGGAGGACTCAACCACTGAAGAAGATGTTGAAAACGGAAATGATCTAGATCCAGTTATGGCTGATTCTGCATGTATATAAAAAATTGCATAAAAATGTTAGAAGAATATTGCCTCAAATAAGTTCCTTGTTTCTCAGTTACTTTGCTGGGAAAGAGACTGCTGTGAACGTCTTTCACAATTGGTCAGTGACACTTGAGAGTGCATTTGGTACGCTGCCCACCCCCTGCAAAAAAAAACCTACCTTCCAAGGTGGTTAGCAAAGATTTTGGGGTGCTCTGCGGGGTGGGGGACTAACTTAGAGCCGAAACAAACTGGCCCCAGGATAGAGATTATGTAACCTTCTTTCTTATCCTCGACGCGGCCTCTTCAAATGGCTTTTCGTTAAAAAAAATAATAAAGTTGGAAGAAAGGTCCTTTAAAAAATATTTGGCATACATTAGACTGGGTTGGCGGGGTGGGGGCTAAGGAGCTACATATCATGTTGCCAGTAGGACGGAGATGCGGTCACGAAGACAGCCTCATTAGGAGGAAATGCATCCGAATGGCTGTTTCCAGGTTTTAAATAGTCTTGCGAGGTTGCACGGTTGCCTTTAACCGATTTCGCACTCTTGCACGCATTTGTCTGCTGCAAGCAATCTCCCCCCTCCCCCACACCCCTAACCACCCTTTAAGGCTCTTTAGGATGAGTTTGATTTGCACACCCCGGCTCAGGAAGCCATTCACGACGTGGAGGGAAATACTCCCCCCTCCCTCCATTAGCAAATCTCATGCCGCAAACTCAACCCCCCCTTGCAACTTTCAAGTAAAAATGCTGGGAGACTTGTGGTTCAAATTTAGGATAATCACTCAGGCCGATTCTCCCCTCTTTGCAGATTCAGCTTGTATTGAACACAAGGCAGTTTATCTCCAAGGGATGTTCCCGGCCTCTCGACTGCTTTGGCTGAACAAATCCCCGTGGAATTGAGGTAGGGAATTCCCCACACTTCTCTAGGTCAAGGTTATCTGGAGGAGGGCAGGGCTTTTCCTTGGAGGTTTCCAACAATTTCAAGGATGGGGGTGGGATGGGGGGGGGAAGAGGAGAGCCAGACGGATTCTTTTGTAGCTCACCCTGCCCCATGCCCCTCGTTCTGCATTTTCCCTGTCCCTCGGCCAAGAGTTAATAGGTCAAGTAGATCAGATTGTGAATTGCTCATCACAGCTCATTCAAACGCGTGACCCACCCCCCCAGTACAAATCAAACCAGTGTTGGTTAATTTCTGAATCATTTCCTGTTCCCTTGCGCCCGTATCTCTTCCGCAGACTGGATATGGCTTTTGGAGAGTCGCATGTGTCAATCACGCGGTCTCATACATAGAAATGACATCCTGGGTATCTACAAATTGTATATTAAAACCGTACAACCGCGTAGACATTACAAACCAGTCTACAAAACCGGTCACGGGAAAGCAGGGAACCGAAACTAATGACAAAAATATAAACGTGCAGAGGAAGAGGGAGGGGGGGGGGCTTCGGGAGGCCCTGGAGTTAACTCTTCCATGGCCATGTCACACCAGAGAGATGTCACTACTGCAAAAATTATTATAAGCAATAACCATCGTGATAAAGTAATATGTCTACGTCTGGGGTACCTCTCCTCGACTCCCACCCCGATAAAGTATAAACGGTGTATTAATGCAGAAAAACAAAGACTGCAGCTAAGGTTACACAGAGTAGTCCAGCTTTTTTTCGATTCTCCTACTGTTGAGAAATCCCCGATACATTCTTAGAGCTTCAAAAAACCCCAGAGGTGGTGTGATTGTGCAGAATATGGTTGGGGAGCAGAGCTGTGGACACGCCCACCTGGGGCCCCTCCCCTTCCCACCCCCTCCAGGCCCATCACTGGCCATTTTGGGTGGGAGGGTGGGTTGACATAGCCATACATGGTTATATCACCCATAAATGCTTAACATTTAAAATATATATAAAAATTAATTAATTCCCACCCTTTTGGGAAACCCTTCCAGGGCTGTCAAGGAATTGCAGGGCTTCACGAAAACCCAGATTGAGAAAGGCTGGAGAAGTCAAGGATTCCTGGCCAGCCTCGGACTCTCTGTGCTAAACAGCACTTAATTCCTCTAGATTCCTCTCGGCAATGTGGAACGCCTCACGGAATCATTTCTATTATTGTTATTATTTAAATATTATATCAGGGTTCGAGGACATGTAATTGCAAAGGCACTCGCGATACATATAAGTACGGGTCTCCAGATGTAATTTCATTATAAGACTTTTGGAGATGGAGACCATTTGAGAACATTAAGCAAGCGCCCGGCTTTGATTGGCCAAGCCACCCTCTCCTCCAGCTGGAAAGAAAGAAAGAAAGAAAGAAAGAAAGAAAGAAAGAAAGAAAGAAAGAAAGAAAGAAAGAAAGAAAGAAAGAAAGAAAGAAAGAAAGAAAGAAAGAAAGAAAGAAAGAAAGAAAGAAAGAAAGAAAGAGGGAGGGAGGGAGGGAGGGAGGAAGGGAAGGGGGAGGGAGGTGGGGAGGAGGAAGGAAGGAAGGAAGGAAGGAGGGAGGGAGGGAGGGGGGAGGAAGAAGGAAGGAAGGAAGGAAGGAGGGAGGAAGGGAGGGAGGGAGGGAGGGAGGAAGGAAGGAAGGAAGGAAGGAAGGAAGGAAGGAAGGAAAGAAGGAAGGAGGGAGGGAGGGAGGGAGGAAGGAAGGAGGGAGGGAGGGAGGGAGGGAGGGGGGAGGAAGGAAGGAAGGAAGGAAGGAAGGAAGGAAGGAAGGAAGGAAGGAAGGAAGGAAGGAAGGAAGGAAGGAAGGAAGGAAGGAAGGAAGGGAGAGGATTCACCTGACATATTCAGATATGCAGCAGCAGGTATGGCCAGTGTTTAGGTGTGGCCTAAATGAGAAGGCAGGAAGAAACCAGGGGACTTTGCCATTGTGCTTCACCCCTGCTGGAGTCAAGACCTTCCCCTCCTCAGCTTCCAAGTGCCCCTGACAGGGCTATCAGGAAGAAGCCAAGAGGCAGCCAAGCCCCCTTTTCCCACTGCGCCTCGTTTCAGAATCCCCTTCCAAGGAACATTTCATATTGAATTTTTAATGTCAGTTCTATTGATTCCTGTGAACTGCTTGGGGATGCCTGTGGGTTTGGAGCTTTGGGAGCCAATTTTTTTTTAGCTGGGGGGAAAAAAATATGGAATGAAAATGTAATAAATGTCAGCATATTGAACTGGCACAGAAAAACACGGGTTGCCAATGCAATCCAAGAGGCAGCGTATGCTCTCGCCAACTCCTGCCTTTCAAGAGCCGCAAGAGCAGCCTTCAAGGGCAGCCCCGCCCAGAGTGCATAGGGGTAGTCTAGTCTGGACAAAGTCAGGGATAACATTGGCCAGAACTCTGGAGCCCAGCGGTAGGCCTAGTTTGCACACCGAATATAAAATACAGATAAAAGCAGTAAAAAGCCATCTTGAATTGTGACCACCGCCGCTATATGTTATGTGATATGTTATATGTAACTTTTAATTGGGGTTTTTATGGGGATTTTATTGTGTTTTAACTATTTATGTTGTAAACCGCCCTGAGACCTATTGGGAGAAGGACGGTCTAAAAATTAAATAATAATAATAATAATAATAATAAAATAAAATCACATAAAAGAATATGAAATGTAAGCATTAGACGTCATAAAGTGTGCAGCAACCTCTGGCTAATAAACTCCTCCCAACCTGGATTTTTTCTCTCTCTGCAAAACACCATGAGTGCATCACTAATAAATTAAAGAACAGCAATGCCTATGGAGACAGAGCAGGGCCTATTCCGCACACATAGGATAATGCACTTAAATGTACTTTAGAAGTAGATTTTCCTGTTCCGCACTGGAAAATCCACCTGCCAAAGCACATTGAAAGTGCATTATCCTTTGTGTGTGGAATGAGCCCAGGGCTGGGGGTGGGTAGCCTATGTCGGTGACGGAATGGGTGCTGTCCAGCAGCTCCTGCCCCTTGATTCCACCTGTCCCCAGCGTCTGCCCTTCCCCCTCCTCTCCAGTCTGTGGGGCGAAATGAGTTCGATTAATGAAAGGGAGGTACAAGGCAGATTACGATACGGAAAAACACATTGTATTGTTCGTTTCAAGAACAGGATAGGTATGAGCACGGATTCCTCATTCCCTTCCGACTTACTCCATCCACATCAGCCTTCCGGTTTAACCCCGTATGGCTTCTAAAATTGATTACGGAACCAGTGTTATATGCTGTTTAATGCAATTTTCATGCGGATTCCTGACATGCTCCACGGCACATGTGCGCGTGCAAGCAGGAATCTCGATGCGATGGCCCAATCACCACTGGATTCTTTGTAGCGCTGCGATTTAATCAAACGGCGTGCGTGCATATATGCGCCGGTTAAATCACAACACGGCGTTCATAAAATTCAGCTTCGTTCCTATCAGATTCGTTTTCTGCGATGGGATTTAATCAGCGCAGATGTGCACTGGTGTGAATCAAAGGCTTACAAATTAAAAGCAAAGCATGTCGCTAACTGGGACATGCAGCAAATGGCATAACAACGGACGTCTAAAAGAAATGCAAATGGCACAAACAGAAGACCGGTTGACCACTAATATGTCATTGCTGGAAATAAGGTAGGTTAATTTGGAGCTGAAGGACAACGTTCTGGGAGATGAAGTATTTCTCGTTGGAGAACTGCAACGGCGGGCAGTCCTGATTTCGACTAGGACCAGTGTATGGGGAAAGCACATTTTGCCATTATTCCCAAGTCACTTAACTCCCCTTCCATATGCACCTTCCTCCTGAAGAGCTGCTATTCTATCTGTCGGAGGTGACACAGAGGAAATAGGAAGGGAATTTGCACGTCCTTTCATTGGGGCCAACCCCAGCTTTATGGGACCATGAAGAAAATGATGTGGGGGGAAACCCGTTGTGGCCTTAATAAAACTGACACAGGGTTACATGTTCTGCCTGCATGGTTGTTTGGGAGGTGGGGGGTGGGCTTGTTTGTTGAGAATATTGGGGATTAATAAATTCACTTACAGAACTGGACCAGAATCTGTTTTTTGTTTCGAGATAATGGTCCTAATATTACTTTGGCCATAGAAAAAAAATGTTTCAGTCCTGTTACCCCTTACACACCTAAGGAGAGGAGGGGAGGGGAGGGGAGGGGAGGGGAGGGGAGGGGAGGGGAGGGGAGGAGAGGAGAGGAGAGGAGAGGAGAGGAGAGGAGAGGAGAGGAGAGGAGAGGAGAGGAGAGGAGAGGAGAGGAGAGGAGAGGAGAGGAGAGGAGAGGAGAGGAAGTCAGAATCCATTTTTTCAAATCCGAATCAGTCACTTCCAAGCCAGGCTCTCCTCCGCACTTTCTGAGGAGCTGCCCTCGTCTGCGGTTAGGAATTCCAGAAGAACAGCATCACAGCGGGCTGCCGGGCAGATGCCAGCTTGTGGCTTTGGCTATTGCCCGGTGACCAACGAACTGTTCCGCGTCTCCCCTTCCACGTGGCCTGAGAGCCTCGGTTGAGGATCCAATATCACAGGGGGGCAGGGGAGGAGCTGGCCAGCCCTCCCTCATGCGATTCTATAGAAGGAGTCCAACCGAGTCCTGGAAATGAGGAGCGTTCGTTTCCAGGGAATTGCCTTCCAGGAAAGAGTGTGGCCAGGGTTCTTCGCCAACAGGCTCCCTGGAGGTTAGACAGGCTCCTTCCATTCCTTCGCAGACCCGGGAGGCACAGCACTGCTTTGAAATATTTACGTCTCGTGTCTGAAGCAGGAAGAGGGTTCCCCCCACAAGTTGGGGCTTCAGAGGGCCTTTTAAAATTCAAGAGGCCTTGTGTTTGTGCGTCCCCCCCCCCAAAAAAAAAGCTTTTGGAAGTAGAGTCCTAAACCAACTTCCTGCATGAATCCAGGAGACACTCTGTGATGGCTGGCCAGCTGTTCTCCAGAAGGAGTTCTCACATCTCCCCTGGTTTTTTTCTTCTTTTTTTCTGAGGGGGGCTTTGTGTAAACTGTGGGTTAAAAGCTCTTTTTTGCCCGGGCACTATTAGGGAGGCCCCGTGAAACCAAGACATCAAAGCGGGGCTGATGGAAACCTCATAATCCCATAAATCCTTCTTGCTTTAACTGGTGTTAAAACAAAGATAATCTTATCTGGAGACTTTAAAAACGGGAAAGGATAGGATAAGCCCGCTTTAAAAAAAGAGAGACCCACCTCTTTAAAAGAGCCGTAAACCTGACTAAATACCAAGGTCTTGAACCAGGGAAGATATCGAATGTGAAAAGGGAACTAGAGCTTCATCAGGGCAAAGTTTGGCATAGTGAGGAAACTGCAGGCTCATCGCCACCTGAGACAGTCTGGCATGCAGCAATGAGATAGCCAGTGTGCTGTAGTTGTTGAGCATGGCAGCTTCTAATCTGGCGAGCCGGGTTGGATTCCCCACTCCTCCACATGCAGCCAGCTGGGGGACCTTGGACAAGTCTCAAAGTGGCTTACAGTTGCCTACCCTTCATCTCCCCATATGAGACACCCTGCAAGGTAGACGGGGCTGAGGGAGCTCTGTAAGAACTGTGAATGGCTCCAGGTCACCCAGTAGGCTTCACGTGCACCAAAGCCCCTTACTATCACCTACCCTTCATCTCCTCACAACAGACACTCTCTGAGCGAGCTCTGAGAGACCTGTGTGACTGGCCCAAGGTCACTGAGCCAAGTACGTTTGGAGGAGGAGTAGGGAATCAAGCCAGGTTCTCTAAATTAGAGTCTGCCGTTCTTAACCACTACCCACAACTTGCTCCTGGGCCCGCGAGGTGGAAGATCTCCATCTGAGATCCTGCAGATGTTGCTGGTCTGAGCAGGCAACGCCGACGCCGATGGAACCAGGGTCTGATTCAGCACCAGCAGCTCCATGCGCTCAACGAGACAACGCATCGGTTTCAGCATGTGCCCCAGTCCGAACAAGACGCATTCCGGCCGTTCCGCACAGAGACTTAATTTCCCCAGCACAACAGTTAAGCAAATTGAATCATTACTTCTTGAAGGATGGAAAACATGGAGGCTGTTTATTATATTTACGGCTTGTTCTTTCCTTAATAGATTAATTTTTCAGAGATGGTTTATGACGGGATTATTCGCATTGGAGAATGGCGTCGATGGAGAAACGCCAGGCTCGGGAACGCAGGATCCAACCTGGGCCAGGGCTGTGGCACACGGGAGCGAGGGGCCCAAAAGCCTTCCTCTGACGGCGAAAACTGCCCCACTCAGCAGCTATTTCTCCCACGGGGGACATTTATACCTCCTGCCAGGTTATGGGTCCGTTTCACCACTGGTGCTGCTCGTCCCTTTCTCCAAGGAGTTCCAAGACAGCCCCCATGGTTTTCTCCATCTCCATTTTCTCCTCCCCAAAACAAAGTCGATCTGGGCTCTAGCTGCCATGCGGCAGCAAGCTCAGCCCAGACATCAGGACCGGCCTCTCCAACCGCTCCTGGTTTGAAAAGCCGGTCTTAAAAAAAAAAACCGGTCTCCCCGCGACTTCCCTGCCGATCCGCAGGTTCAGGGCCGCGGCTCCCCTGTGTCCCCCTTGGCCGCGTGGCATTCCGGGACGGCTGCCGGGGCGCCTCAGCCCAGATCCAGAAATTAAATTAAAACCGTGACAGGGACAGTTGATTAAAGCAGAATGTGCGACTAATTAGGGGCGCCGACACCGGGATTGTCAAGATCTGTTGGTGTTAATTAGCTGCTCGTTAATGTCAGCTCCCTGAGCTGCATTGAGATATTAAGCCACTTTGGGTGGTGTTTGGGCGGGGGGGCAGAGGACAGAGTGGGGATCGCCAGGTGGGTGGGGTCTTACACGAGCCAGACAACATGTTGCGTATCAGCGGACACCCAAGGATCCGGATTTTGTAAAGGAGCAAGGGGAGAGGGTAGTTTTGAGTGAAGGAGGAGGACAAGGATGAGGAATTGGTTTTTATACTCCACTTTTCACTGCCCGAAGGAGTCTCAAAGCAGCTTACAATTGTCTTCTTTCCTCTCTCAGCCTCTGCTACTTCCCAGGGTGTCTGTTGTGGGGAGAGGAAGGGAAGCCGCTTTGAGACTCCTTCGGGCAGTGAAAGGCGGTGGTATAAAAACCAGCTCTTTTCCTTCTGCAAAACCAAAAGCTAGAGAGAAAAAAAAAAGACTGGCAAATCGGACTCAAAAACAGTTGAATGATTAATGCCCACCCTGGCAAAATGTCTGAGGGAATTCCCCTCTTGGCATCTGGAGGTTAAAGAATCAGGCACAGGAGGGCGACTCCAGGAATCCGGGAGCCGTCACCGAAAAGGCCCTGTTTCTGCACAACGTGTAACTTATGCCAGCAGGCAAGGCTACGACAAACAGGGTCTCTGAGGCTAATCTTGACTGACAGCCGGCCGAGAGGGGAGCTGGCTGGACAGCCCTGCTGATGAAAAAGAGTTGGCGCTTCTTGAGCGCTTCTTCTGCTTCAGCCCATTTCAGGGGATAACCTCGCCCGGAGGCCCAAAGAGCCACTGAGCCCTTCCCATGTCGCTCTCCCGAGAGATTCTTGACAGCTCTCCGAGTCCGGCTCAGAGACCGGAGGCTGCTTTAAGAGCGCTCGCGGAGGAAAGGAAAGATGGCTGGTGCAGTTTCTGTGCAGAGAGGAATTTTTAAGGGGGGGAAGTTTTCGTTTGACCTTAATTGCAGGACAGCGAGAACGGCAGCCCCTCCTGTGCCTAGAGAGGCTTCTGCTGTATCAGAGAAGCTTGGCTTCCGTTTATCCCGGCTCCTGCAACAGCCAGCTTTTTGTGTAGATGGTGGCATATCTACACGCCCAAGTTAGGGGTGATGAGATCCGTCCGAGAATTGCCAAGAGAATCAATCAGACAGGGCCCTGATTTGCATAGGGAAGGAAAAGAGGTTTAAGATTCCTTGTGCTTTGCAGATTGCTCCACATCCTTCGGAAGGAACAATAAAAAGGGCATTCCCAATGTGCCCACATGTGCGCAGTGCACAGTGTGCCGGCTGGGTGGTCCTTCTTGGTGCATGCTCCAAACTTGGTGCAGTTGTCACCCCGGGGGCCAGCACAGCCAGCCCATGCATGAGTCAGGCCTGCTGTTGCCCCTGCTCAGACGTTATCCAATCACACTACAGTTCCCATGTGGTGGCCTGTGAAGTGTTTGTGATCTAATTGAGGACACTCCGTGAAGACTCTGGTTAAAACACTTAAGTCTACAGTGGTTCCGAAAACCAGCCAAGCAACTTCCCTCTGTGGCACCAAACAACAACCTAGAACAGGGGTAGTCAATCTGTGGTCCTCCAGATGTTCATGGACTACAATTCCCATGAGCCCCTGCCAGCATTTGCCAGCATTTGCTGGCAGGGGCTCATGGGAATTGTAGTCCATGAACATCTGGAGGACCACAAGTTGAGGATCCCTGACCTAGAAAACCTGCCCCAAAATGCCCATTTTAAAAAGTTTTTTTTTCCCTGTTGGGATGGTCAGGCTGGCAAAATGCCACCGCAGGAAAGGCCAGAAAAAAGAGACGTGAGGAAATATCTCAAGAGAGCCTAGTCAAGACCCCCAACTTTTATTTTCCACTGTTCAAGTGTTGCAGCCGCTCTGCGTTTCAAGCAGAGGGCAGCTCGCCCGAACATCCAAGTCCAAATAATCAATAATCATCATTATGCTTTCCTTTCCTTTGCTCAGTGCGCCCGACTGCTGTTTTTCCACAGAAAGGTGTGGCCGGTCCTGCTTTTAACCACCAATGTGCTGACGCAGGAGAAACAAAGTACATGGAAGGACTTGTGGAAAACCAGGCTCGGAGGCTTGGCAGGAGAAAGCAGCTCTTGCAGCGGCTGGGCAGAACTGGGTCCCAGTTCTGCAGACTCCCTCCCTCCCTCAGGCCATGGACACCCCCCTTCCATAGCCCCGTATCCAACCTTCCAAAGCTGAGCCCAAAATGCAGGCGGCAGAGCAAAACACGGGTTGATGCTCAGTGCCATAAATGGCTACCTTCACCAGCACAGACCTTTGGGGAGCAGGCGAGGGGCAAGATTCTCGGGCAGAAAAAGAAAGCGTTTCCTCCACCAGGCATTAATACACCTGCTCCGAATGACATCTCCTTATTCTGGAGCTCTCTCCCGCACACGCTGCCCCCGGAATCCTGAGTCCTCAAACCGCTGATTTGTTCACGTCGGCATTTTCTGCTCTCTCTGCGGAAACATCCCGGGCCAGTTTATGATGACCCCGGAGGGGTTGCCCGAACGGGTGGGAGTTCATTCATTTTTTCTATTTTTAAAAATGTATCAGGTGGTACGGCCATACATGGTCATGTAGACCCACCCCGCCCCTTCCAAAATGGCCAATGAGGGGCCTGGAGGGGGTGGGAAGGGGAGGAGCCCCGGGTGGGCGTGTCCACAGCTCTGCTTCCCAATCATATTCCGCACCATTGTGCCACTTCTGAGGTTTCTCGCAGCCGGAAGGATGTTTCAGGGACTTCTCAACGGTCAAAAAGTTGAGAAAGGCTGGCCTGCTCTGACCGGCAGTGGCTCTCCAGGTCCTCAGGGGAGGGGTCTTCCGCTTCCCCTCCTGCCTGGTCTCTTTAACTGGAGCTGCCGTGGTTTGAACTCAGCTGGGGCCTTCTCTATTTCCAGATCCTGCCAAGCCGCGACCTCCCCCGTCAACAAGGCCCTTCTCGATCCGGGATGTGACACTCCTGGTTCCGTCCTCGTCAACCCCGTCCAACCGCCGTGTCAACGCCTCCGGCGCCACCTCTCCCCCAAAACCGCCCTGGCTGTTATTTCCCCGGAGCGTGTTGGTGCTAATCTTGTTAATGAAAGTACCAAAGCCTTCTTCAAGCTGCCCGAGGCCAGGCCGGGCCCGCGGGTCAACGGTGGCCGAGGGAAGGGGCTCGGCGTGCGTGGTGCGCCCGTGTTAGCAGCCTTCCGCCGAGATCAGGTGCCCTTGGCACTTCCCGGTGGGCTAAGCCGCCGTTGCTATGGCGATCGCACAGCTTTTTCTCGGCCTTTCACCTTGCCCCATAGGGAGTGCGAAAGAACAGATGGGAAAGGTCTGCGTGCTCCTCCCTTCCTCCCCAGCGCCATGAGGGCTCGGTTGGTAAGCCCATCGATGCTCCAGGAAGAAGACCCACACGGGAGCGCCACTGGGAGGATGGGGGTCTCGGTTTCTTTATTTGTATTTGCTCCCCGGCCTCTTACCTGGGGCTCGGGGCAGGGGCTGCCACGAGGAAGCCGCATCAGAGACAAAACCCGGACGAAATGGGAAACGACGGAGGGCAAGGGCCACCAGTTGGGAAAATGCAGAAAGTATCTCATGGCGAAACAAAGGGAGGCAATTTATGATGTGGGAGAAACGAGCCCATAACGTTAAGGCATTTCAAGGGGGGAAAGGACGGGGATTTCCATGAAGAGGCATGGGGATGGGAGTTGCCATTCTCCCCCTCCTCTCCCTCCACCAAGGTCGAATATGGGGATTTTTTCATTCTCAATTGCTGGTTCACGGCCTGTTTATCCATGTAGCACATGCAGCAGGTGCTAAGGGGCCCTGTGTTTCCAGGGGCCCCACAAGGTGGCTTCCCCCACGGATCAGGTCCGTCGTCTCTCCCCTCCCCCCTTCCCCCTCTTTGAACACTCAGAGTGATGCCCCTTCCCTCTGTGGGCGGGCCATCTGCCCCCAGCCTGGCTTAGGGTTGTGCGCGGCGTTTTCCGAATCGGCCTAGAACGGCCGATTCGGCCACCGCCGCACACAACCCTAGCCTGGCTGCTCCTGCTGCAATTGTACTCTGCTCGGACCCTGCAAATCCTTAAACTGGCTCCGGGGCTACAGGCCCCGCGAATCCTTAAACCTGGTCAACGTGTTGCTTTGAAGCCAGCCTTGCAGCTGGAGAAGCTGCGGTGCAGCTACCATCCGAGCCCCGCGGCGTCTTGTTTGTTGTCATCCCTCGCGGAGCAGAGAGCACCTTTTCCCTGCCGTTAGATCCGATGCGCGTCTTTGTCCTCGAATGCGGTGAGCCGTCTCCCTCGGGATCCCAGGCGGCCTCTCCTGGGTTGGTGTGCAAAGCGGAGAGGCAGGAGGGAGAGGAGGAAGACAGATTGCGCTGCCTTCTCTTGGCGGAGACCGTCCCCGTCGTTGGGCATCAAGTCTTGCGTGGCTGACGGCCAGCCAGCCAGCCACGAACCGCCTCGACTGAAACGGAACAGCCCTTCCCTCCTGATTCAGGAGGTGCCAGCCTGGAGTTGGATGGGTTTCCGGCAGCCGTTCGGCGTGCTGTTGGCAAACATGGCTGCTGTAGTCCGCCCGGCATGCAGGGAGATGGTGAGGCAGGGCAGCTAAGCGGCAGGGGATGTTTTTCACTGGGGGCATCGCAGGTTGCATGGAGAAGCAGTTCCATGGCTCCATCCTTGACAGACCGATCAGCCAAGTCCCAGCGGTGAATTTCAAAGCCGAATGCAGCTCCTGTGCATACGCTTCCTCGTACAACACTATAAACCAGGGGTAGTCAAACTGCGGCCCTCCAGATGTCCATGGACTACAATTCCCAGGAGCCCCCTGCCAGCGAATGCTGGCAGGGGGCTCCTGGGAATTGTAGTCCATGGACATCTGGAGGGCCGCAGTTTGACTACCCCTGCTATAAACTCTATATTTGCTTCATTTTTATATCTATAAGCATGTATTTTGATACGGTGGCGCCAGTTTATCAATCAATGCTATGTGTTGGAACATAAATAGTGATCTACTGGTCCAACAACAGGTTCAGACAAGTCACGGGTCAACGCTGAGTTTCGAAATGTTCTTCATCAACAAGCGTGATTTCCAGGGGCTGATGAAGAACTTCTTGAAACACGGTGTTAACCGGTGGCTTGGCTGATGTCGTACCAGTGGATCAGTATTTGTTCGAAATGGATTGCTAAACACATACCGCTGCTTTGAAATGCAGGCTTCCGGGGCAGGGTGCGGATTCGAACCTGGGTCTCCCAGAACGTAGTCTGAAGCTCTAATCACTGCACCACACTGTCCCCCTTGGGATGAATCCTGGCTCATCTGCAAATGCTCACAGGTCTGTGGTCGGCTCAGGGGACGCCCCGTTTGCCCAGCGACGCCCCGTTTTCAAATTCTCCATCCCGGATCGGAGCTGACGGAGTTCGAACCCGGGGCCTCCTGCATTCAAAGCACATGCTGCCCCACCGAATTAGGGCCCCTCTTGAGGCAGAAGCAGGTGAGCTAGAGCAGGGCTGGGCTGTTCAGCTGGGGTTTCTCTCTCCCGCCAAGGAGGAGAGAGATAAGGAACGGAGAAGGGAGAGACCACCGGCTCCAGTTTCCCCGCACGGTGCCACACAGCCTATCTCGCTCCGCCCGGCGTCCCACAAGAGTCAAGGGGATGGCAGCCAAGCCATTAAGCAAACCTTGCCAGCCATGCCAGCGGGGCACAGATTCCAGCTGCCTAAAGCCGTTTCCATGGCAATGGGCTCGGTGCCCACGGCCGGGCTTAGGGAATGGCAGTCACAAGAAGAAAGGGTTCAGGAGGCAGACCCGGCGCAGGGAAAGCAGGCTGCAGCGGAGTTCCCAAGACCGGCAAGGGGAAGGATGCAAAGGGAGGAACCACAAGGGCTCGACAGGATCGCAAGAAAAATTACCCAGGGTGGCCGGACACGCCTCGATCTCCCCCCTCCAGGCTCATGTGATTCGGCGTGATGCTCGGTGCGTGATGCTCCGTCGTGGCATGCTAGGGTGGCAAAACTGTGCACACCGACGCCCTCGTCATGCATCGCCCAAGTGCTGGGATGCATCCCTCATTGTTATGCATTTTCACTTACTGCTTCTTTTGTGCCGGTGAAAAAGGCATCTGCACTCAACGTCATGGGGTCGGGGGAGAATCGCACAACTTGCTCAACTCCACGGGGATCCTGGCCTCTGTAATTTGGCCTCCAGAGTCCCCCCAGCAGCCTGGCTTCTGCTCTGTCAATGAGCCATAGCCCTTTAGCCCAGGGGTAGTCAACCTGCATTTGCTGGCAGGGGTTCATGGGAATTGTAGTCCATGGACATCTGGAGGACCACAGGTTGACTACCCCTGCCGTAGCCGACATACTATAGTGGTTAAAAGCAGTGGCCTCTGGTCCAGAGAACTGGATTTGATTCGCCACTCTTCCACCTGCAGCCAGTCACAGTGCTCTTAAGGCGATTCCCCCAAAGCAGTTCTCTCACAGCTCCCTCGGCCCCACCTACCTCTGTGGCGGAGAGAGGAAGGGAGAGGTATTTATAAACCACTTTGGGACACCTTTGGGTAAGGAAGAGCAGGGTGTTAAAAAATACAGCACTGCTTCTTCTTAGAAACCCATCAATAGAGACATGTCCTGAAGCCAAGTGAGGAGCAGGAGCGTTACCTTCTCTCCGGTTCCAAAAATCCCCTGAGAAAAAGGTCTCCGGGCCAAAGTGGAGTCTGGGAGAACAAAGCTTTCAGCTGTTTTGGGTCCCCGCTGCGGAGAAAAGTCAGCTTTAAGTATCTAAAAAGTAAATAATCCCCAAACCTTGAAGGCGTGTGATAAGCAAATCTCCCCACAGCTTGGATGCCGATGCTAAGAACATTTTACGGTTCCCTTCCTGCCACACCTGTAGCACTAGTGTGTGCCACTCATAAGAACATCAGAAGAACCAGTGGCCACTGGTTATCCCAGAGGTCCAACAGCAGGGCATAAAGACCAAGATCCGGAGGCTAGCTGCCTCTGAACGTGGAGGTTCCTTTTAGTCCCTGGGGCTAGTGCCCACTGATACACCTACCCTCCATGAACCTGCCTAGCCTCCTTTTACGCACATGGCCCATAGGGGCCAAAACCCTATCAAAGTCTAGCTCAGAGGCCTTTCTTTGTGTGCGCCCCACTGTTGTAAGTTCAATGGAGGGCAAGGTCGTTTCAAAACTAGCACAAAGATGGCGGAACGCCCTCCCACAGGATTTCTGCCTGGCACTTTGCAGGTTAAAACGGCACTCCGAAATCTCAGGGGGAGATGAGATAAACTGCTCAGTTTACTTGCTGATACTCTCCCCCCCCACCCGCCCCCAGGCATGGGGAGGGGGGCTGTTTTGTGTGTGTGTGTTTTTTCCCTCTGAATTTGCTTTATTCTTGTAGGGGGTTGGGGAAGGTGCTTGTTGTAGATTTTAATTAAGATCTGTTTTTAATTTGGGCCGCATTAACTTCCCGTGGATTGCAATAAACGGAAAGGCAAGCTATAAATAGGGAAAAGAGGGTCTTATAAAAGGCCCTGCATCAGAACCATGTAGGGACAGGAGAAGAGGGGCTTTAGTTGGCTCTCCCCTTCCCACTCTGGCCCGCTGGCAACGTGGTAGACAGCAAAAATTAAACTCTAGCAGCGCCATAACGACCAAGAAGATTCCGAGAGCATAAGGGGTCGAAAGTCAAAGCTTCTTACTTGGTTCTGATGAAAGGAGCTTGGACTCTTCGTAGCTTATGCCAGCAAGACCAGGGCCCAGTCTTCAATGTGCTTTGACAGCTGGATTTTCCAGTGCGGAACAGGAAACTCTACTTCGAAAGCGCATTGAAAGTGCATTATCCTAAGTGTGCGGAATAGGCCCTGGAGAGTAACAGGGGAACTAGGCTCCAGGGACGTCTAGTGATGTCAGTGGCCATCTAAATTTCTGGGAAAGGCCCCGTAACCCCTGGGGAAGTTTTGCAGAACCCCAGGCTTCCCCAGAACCCTGGTTGGAAATCTCTGGCTTATACTCTGGAAATCTCGTTGTTCCATTTTGGTGCTCCTGGACTCAAGCCTCACTCTTCGATGGCAGACCAAGATAATTATCTATATTCATGCTAGAAACAGAGAGAGATTTCCTTGTGAGATTGCACATCGGCAGGCCCGGTTGTCCATCCCGGTAGGCACCTGACAACCATCAGGTTTTTCTCAACATCATGTAGAACCAGCTTGGTGTAGAGGTTAGGAGCCACCTCCCTCACAGGGTGTCTGTTGTGGGGAGAGGAAAGGGAAGGAGATTTTAAGTCACTTTGAGACTCCTTTGGGAAAGAAAAGTGGCATATAAGACCCAACTCTTCTTCTTCTTCTTCTTCTTCTTCTTCTTCTTCTTCTTCTTCTTCTTCTTCTTCTTCTTCTTCTTCTTCTTCTTCTTCTTCTTCTTCTAGGTACAACAGCGCGTCAGGGATTGTGAGTGTATTTTGTCCCACTTTGTTTATTTTGTACTGCAGTGGATCCTTCTGTACTTTTCTTCCTTATATTGTGTTTTTTTAAAATATGCTACTAAAGGCTTTGTTGTTGTTGTTGTTGTTGTTGCATCACGGATCAGGCCAGAAGATCAGGACTCCAAGCTGCAGAAACCACAACCAATTCTATTTTTTTGTTTTGTTTACCTTGGCTCTTAATTAGTGTCGGTGGCTGGTTTTTAATTCCTTATTACCTGGAGGGTACGAATTAGCCAGGGCCGGCTTAGGTGCGCTTGAGACGCCACAATGGTTCTTTCAACCACTCCGTGAGCCACTTCAGTGGAAAACGCAGCTGATAGCTATTTAAAACAAACCACCACAGGCACTACACAGGAAACCGGGACGAGAAACCACAGAGGGAAACAGTCCCCATGACAGGCAGCCCTTGCTTGGGCCATATACCCTGAGCTTTGCCGCAGAGAAGCACCTCCCCAAAATAACATTCTTTTACATATTTCACCAAGTTCAAGATTGTTCATGCCATAGTATTCCCTGTTCCGATGTTTGGGTATGAAGAAAGCTGATGGGAAGAATCACCAGAATCACAGAGTTGGAAGGACCCTCCTGGGTCATCTAGTCCAACCCCCAGCACTATGCAGGACACTCTCTCCTGTCCAGGCACTCAGATCCTAGAGAAGCAGAGGAGGTTGGCCATTGCCTTCCTCTACAGAGCCTTCCTTGGTGGCCTCCCTTCTAAGCAGTGACTTTGCATAGCTTCTGAGATCTGGGATCAGGCTATACTACACCATTCTACATCCCTCGGATACCCTGCTTGCCATATATTTAATCTGTCGTACCATCTGTTCAACTTTCTACCAATCACATATGCCAAGTTCTCACGATGGTGTTCTTTCTCGCTGACTATATTTCCTATCTCATTAATTGGGGGGGGGGGCAGACTTGGCCCAATATGTATAAACATGGGGGGGGGGTTCAGGCCTCCTCCCCCTCGCGTGCTGCGATCTAAACAGATACTTCCTCCGCTGCGGCAAAACTGCGTGCTGCGACGTCGGGACCGATGAGCTCGTTTTCGGCTGGCCCTGCAACCCGGCACTGCAAATTGAGAACATCCCACAGCTTGCAATCTTGGTTGCTCGGTCTAAACACAAACCAGAGCCTCTGGACTCGATCAAACGCGGAGGACGCCGGCCAAGACGCCAACCTGCCAGATCAGAAGGAGAGACTCCGTGGGCCTCTTCGAGCAGGGGCACAGAAAACATCGGAGCTCAAACTGGAAGGCACCCCAAGGGTCATCTAGTCCAACGTCCTGCCCAATGCAGGAAACCCAGGCTGCCTTCCCTCCCCACTCCCTCAGGAAACCCTGCTCTGCATCCCAAGGAAGGCCAATAACCTCCAAGACCCCCAAACCTCTCAGCTGTGACGCTCCCTTTCCTAGTGCTGATGGAGAACCCAGATTGCTTTGGTCACGGGTAGGCCCAATGCCAATCCTGGCCGCCATCTTCCAACTCTCTCAGAGGCCAAGCAAGACCGCGGATGGACGGCCGGAGTCTAAAAGCGGCATCAGACAACCCAGGTATGATTGGCTCTTCCGCCAGCTTTTGGCAAGTGCCTGGACGCTCCGAGGGAGCATCCTGCGGAAGGCCCCCGGGGAGCAGCTTGGCAGGAGCTTGACCCGGGAGACCGAAGCCCTGATACGGCCTGCCCTCTGGGAGACCCTGCCTGCCCCCAAAGGAGGGGTGTGTTTGGGTGCTTTGTCCCGCGGGGTCCCCCGAGAGGCAACCCGTCCCCGACGCTCCGGCTCACCGCAAAACACCCTCCGCGGCGGGGCCGAGCGCCAGAGTCGCTTTGCAGCCTTTTGTCGACGCCCGCGATAGCTCCGAGCGCCTTTAATTAAAGACAATTACTGCTTTCAGGGCCTCTCCTGGCTCGGCAGCCTTGTTTGCAAACACGCAGCTGCGGGGGCTTTTGTGTCCCTCCGCGCACACCCGGCTTTCCTGGAGATGCTCAGAGCCGCCTCTATTAGCGGCACCAATGAGGATCGCGGGCGGAAAGAAAGCCTCGAGGACGGCAGCGTGGCTTGCAGGGGAAGGAGGATTCCGTGGGAAAGGGGTGCGGCAGAAGCAGAGAGCGGCCGGATGCGAAGAACAACAGCGGCCGGCCGGCCGGGGGGAAGAGGGGCGCGCTTCCTGTCCGAATCATTCACTCGTTCATTGGTTGGTTCGTTCATTTTCTTACACTCTGTGTCACACAGCGGCCAAAACCAAGGTGCCCTAAGGAGGTCCATCAATGGGGCCAGAACTTCAGAAGACGTCCCACTGCTCCCCCCTCCCCAGCCCCCAGAGGACACCAGGCATCACTGCCCCCCAGACAGAAGAACGTAACAGAAGCCATGTTGGATCAGGCCAATGGCCCATCTAGTCCAACATTCTGTGCCCAATAGACGCCCAACACCAGGTGCCTTCTGGAGGTCCACCAGCAGGACCAGAACTCCAGAAGCCCCCAGACCGTTGCTCCTGCAAGCACCAAGAATACAGAACATCCGCGTTCCAGACATAACGTCTTGACAACATCCACACCAAGTTTCTCTCGGCTCTCACCTCCTCCCTCCCCTTAATCCCCTTTGGTAATTTTTTCTGAAAACAACGTGGAATGTGATTTCCATCGCATTGGAAGACCAGAGCTCTGACTCATGACAGCTCATGCTGGAATAAATGCCTTTCGATGCCACTGGGCTTTCGCATCACTAAACTGGATAGTTCCGCTTAGACGGCGCACCAGAACACCCCCGCCTCCCCCCCACACACACACACAAACACATTAGTAGAATCCCGAGGTGGCAGAATCAATGGAATCGTTTTAGATGGCAGGAGGGATATGCTGGGGATTTTTGTATGTGTAGCAATCCTGGCAAGGATTCATTTTCAAGAGGACTAAAATATCAAGGAGAAATCTCCCACCAGCTCACACGCCCTGTGGGGCATATTTTCCGACTCAAAGGAAGCTTTCCCACCTACGGGAGAGTTCCCAGGGTCAGGTTCGAAAACGCGTTGAAAGTGCATTATGCCACGTGTGCGGAATAATGGAGAGTCCGCTCTTCCACCTCGGAACCCCGCCATGTCAATCCCAAAGGGAGAGCGCTAATAGCGATTCAAACTTGAAAACAAGGACTACGTGCTACTATCGTATTTGCATTTCTAAGCTTACACCCTGCCAGCACTGGCAGGGGCTTGTGGGAATTGTAGTCCATGGACACCTGGAGCATCACAGTTTGGCCACCCCTGGTGTGGCGGCTAAGAGAGTTAACTTCTAATCTGGTGAGCTGGGCTTGGTTCCCAACTCCTCTTCCACGGGCAGCCAGCGGGGGGACCTTGAGCTAGTCACAGTCCTGTTAGAGCTGTTCTCACAGAGCAGTTCTGTCAGAACTCTCTCAGCCTCATCTCCCTCACAGGGTGTCTGCTGTGGGGAGAGGAAGGGAAAGTGATTGCAACGCACTTTGAGACTCCTTCGGGTAATGAAAAGCAGGGTATAAAAACCAACTCTTCTTCTTGTGCTCCAATCTAGCTGCTGATAGGGGTGGACAGCAGCCCCTCCTCCCAAGGGACTTTTAGATCCCAGTTTTAAAATTTTTATTGTTGCACCACGAACGCAACAAAGCTTTCTGATTCGCCACCAATTTAACCAAGTCACCACGCCTGTATCACCAGCTTGTGTAGCTTCAGGCTTTCAATAATCTGACATTTCCCAACAAAGATGTGTTAAAGATCGCCATTCTACAGTAAAGGGCAGATTTTGTGAATTCAGATCAGGGCTGTGTGGGAACGGGAGAGAGGGTTTAAAACTTCAATCCTTCCCCTTCGATTCTGCCTGAGCGCCCTGTACCGTTATGAGGATAAAGCCATTAAAGAAACAACAAACACGGACCTTTAAAAAGACCCTGCCCATGGTGTACAGTAATAGTCATCATTTATACGCATTGCGTGGGTAATGCCAAGGGATGTGCAAATAACACTGGGAAACGGTGCAGGGGGTTGGACTAGATGACCCAGGAGGTCCCTTCCAACTATGATTCTATGATTCTGTGGCATCTGGAGAGCCACCGTTTGGCCACCCCTGCCATAGACAGAGACTTGATGGTACTTTCCACATTTCACCAACTACAGGAACCTACCTGTGGAGGAACATGAGATCCAGCCTGTTTAACTCCCCACCTCATTCCTTCCTTCCCCCTTACTGTTTAAATGACCAACATCGTAACTTGCAGTTACTCAGCTGTAAGCCAGTATGCCTCCAGGGCAGGATTGACCTGCTTGTCTACCCACAGGGCACTGCTCTTGGTAGCCCCCTCTCTAACCATGCAGGTGTTTGTAATTATTGCGTTGTTCGAGGGAAAGCATTAATGTGTTAACATTTCCTAAGGATAACAAAGAGCACATGTTTCGTTGCCGTTGCTGTTGTTAGCAGTGTTAATTATTATTTATTGCGTTTATTATCCGCCCTCTGTCTTCAGACTCGGGGGCGGGTCACATCGGAACGAAACATACACAAATAAAAAAACATGTCTCCATGCAGCATGCGGCAAATAATTGAAATCGGAAAGGATCCCTGCCTTGTCTGCTCACCACGTGATGCTTCCTAGGCTGGCCCGATTTCATCAGAACTCAGGAGCGAAACGGGGTCAGTGCTTGGATGGGAGACCATCAAGGGAGTCCGAGGTCATGATGCAGAGTCAGGCAAGGGGGAAACTTCATCCGTCGCCTCGCAAATCCTACCCATTAACTGTGACTGGGCATCACTCTCCAGCAAGCTAGTAAAGCAAACTCAGGCTACGTACGGAGATAAAGGAGGGCGTCTTTTTCTCCACATTTCAATTGTTTGCAGCGGGGAACGGGAGGTACCTGGGTTTTTGGGGAAGGGACTGCTAAAGCTTCACACCCCTACTTTGGACCTGACTTGGTGGAATGAGCTCCCGGGAGAGCTGAGGGCCCTGCAGGATCCTGGGCAGTTCTGCTGGGCCTGTAAGAAGGAGCTGTTCCGCCCGGTTGGATATTTTTATGTAACTGGGGCTTTGGCGTTTTATTGTAACCCGCCAAGAGACGATGTGCAATCGCAGCGGGTAATAAGTATAAAGACTATTAATATTACTATATTATAATGCATTAATAGTAATAGTAATAGTAATAGTAATAGTAATAGTAATAGTAATAGTAATAGTAATAGTAATAGTAATAGTAATAGTAATACCAAGGATGCAGGCTAAGCTGTTTTCTCCGTCCGAACGGACGACAGTGTTTCCGGACAAGAGATTTTCAAGCCATGGCTTGAGCCCGACCCCTCCTGACTGCAAAACGCCTGCCCTGCGACCCACCCCTGGCCCCTCCCCAGGGAGAGAGAGAGGCCGCTGCTTGCTGAGCTGTCACTTTCTGTCTCCCTTAAATTGACAACAGCGGGCCTGCCCCGGCAGCCGCCTTCTGGATCCGAACCGCAGTTCGGGAGTACAGTTACACAAGCGTCCAAGTGGGGCTTGGCCAGCTTCCCCTGCTCAAAGGGGCAATGGAAACATTTGAAGCATTTCAGGCACCAGCAGGGCCTGAAAAAGATTTAGAAAACTTTGCTGCCGAAGCCAAGCGGCCCTGACAAAACGCCAGCTGGAGCTCTCCGAGCAGAGGCCTGCTAATAGTTTGGGTTCAGACCACTTTCGGTCTCCGGGCCCCGCCAAGTCCTCTGAGTTCTCTCCTGGATATTCAAGAAGGACGCCGAGTACGTGAGACACAGACGGTTTCATGGGCAATTGATTCCCGGATACGGCCAAGTTAATGCTGCTTATCTTCCAACGTGGCGCGTCCGTACAGCGCTCTGCAAAGCCGGTTTGGAGCGACAGACCGATTTCTCCTGCTCCGTTTCCGGTCCGAGAATGTCACTCTGGGTTGCAAGTCACCGGGGGTTCCTCCAGACCAGGGTTAGTCAAAGTGCAGCCCTCCAGATGTCCGTGAATGCTGGCAGGGGCTCATGGGAATTGTAGGCCATGGACATCTGGAGGGCCGCAGTTTGACTACCCCTGCTCCAGACAGTCTGCAAATTTAACTCTGGAATCGATGTTGGTGCAGCTCTCTCTGGTCGCCTCCAGCATCGCTGACACAATGCTAAAAAACAAGCTCAGTGCAGATTCTGTTTTGTCTGTGGTGTTTCACTACCTGGGTAACTGTCTGTTGGTTTAACGCCACATAAAAAGAATCCTGGCCCACAATGCACCCCCTTTTCTACACTTTATGCATGCACACACACAGCAGAAGCACGTAGAAGGCGAAAGATGCAAAAGTGACTTAAGGAAACACTATCTGTGCTAAATCGGGATTTTTTGTTTGTTTGTTTTAATCAATGGGAAATTCCTAATGCATCAATTCCACTCTGAAAGAGGAAGGGACTAAAGATAAAAGGTAAAGGTATTCCCTGTGCAAGCACCGGGTCATGTCTGACCCTTGGGGTGATGCCCTCCAGCGTTTTCATGGCAGACTCAATACGGGGTGGTTTGCCAGTGCCTTCCACAGTCATTACTGTTTACCCACCAGCAAGCTGGGTACTCATTTTACCGACCTCGGAAGGATGGAAGTCTGAGTCAACCTTGTGCCGGCTCCTGGGATCGAACTCCCAGCCTCATGGGCAGAGCTTTCAGACTGCATGTCTGCTGCCTTACCACTCTGCGCCACAAGAGGCTCTAGGGAGGGACTACCAAGCTCCAAAAGCCAACAAGGAAACTGGGATAAAGAGAATTTAGGAAGCATCCCTGCTGGTTTTAAATAGGCTTAAACGTTAAGAACGGTTATCAGCCGTTTATCAATGTCGTGTTAATTGCATGGATTCTTGTTGTTACCTCCCCAGCCAACCAGGAAGGCCAGACTTCAAAAATAAATTTGTTGTTATTGTTGTTGTAGTTATTGTTAATGACAGCAGCTTTCTACAAAGCATCTTGGGGTTTGTGCTGAGAATTCTTTCTTGGAGATCCTAGCCCTGAAAACCCATGGAGGGAATTTTTGAACTTCTAGGTCATTTCCATTGCTGACCTAAGAATGGCAGTCTGCAAACAGTGAATCTTCAAGGGGAGATGAATCAAAGAATCATAGAATCATAGAATCATAGAGTTGGAAGGGTCCTCCTGGGTCATCTAGTCCAACCCCCTGCGCTATGCAGGATACTCAACAACCTTATCTCTCATGACAAGGTGTGATTGCTGAACTAGAGTTCTTTCACGAATTCAAAACGATGGGTCCCCTCCCCTGGGCCAAATAGGGATACAGGTTTCTTATCTCAAGACAAATGTTCATTTTCTGACCCCCTCTCCCCCAAGCATCCCCACCCCCTCTGCTCTAAACTAATTATTATGTGTGCTGTACTGCTGCATCCTGAATTCCTTCTTGGCAACACCCCTCCCACCGTCCGACTGGGATAGAAGGACGCAGAAATCTCCATTCCGGCTTGTATCTAATGAAGGGAGCTTTGACTCTTAAAAGCTTATACCTCCCAAATCTCCTTGGTCTTGAAGGTGTTTTAATGCAGGTCAACATGAAACCAGCCGCCCCCCACAGGGGCACCCCACTGCCAGTCAGCCGGCAGGTGGAGAAACATGAATGCACCCAGAAATGTCAGCCACACACTGCTGGCGGATGCTCTAGCATATGTGCAAAACTCTCAAAGTTGACACACCGACAATAAGTCCTCCTCCCGGCTGACAGGCCGTTCCTGAAAACCTCACCGGAGTGGCACGATCCAGGCGCCTGTGTACGATTTGGCAATCACGTCTCTAAAAATAAGCAGGGCGTGGGGACATTTCTAAAGATCGATGTGCTGGAGCCCAAGCTTTGATAGCCGCACCAAGAGACGCCTCCAGCGGATCTTCGCTGGGCGATTAGGAAGAACAACATTTGTAAACAGCAGGGTCAAAGGGCCACGGAAGATAGGAAATACAGGCTGAGAGGCAATTATGTAAAATTCAAATGCAATCAAGGAAGATGGAGGGGCCATTCATGAGCAGGGTAATTGGCAAGTTGTGCTCAGCTAGTTAACACCTGTGATCTAAATTTAAAACCTAAAGCCGAAGAAGAGGCACTGGGGGGGGGGGGGAGGAGGGAAGGTGCGGAAAATGGAAAGTCGGGCGATCAAAAGTTGGGAGCGTTTTTCCCCTGGGAGGAAAGGCTCAACTACGGGGGAAGGCTTTTGAGCGGAGAAAAAGGACTCAAAGGGTGGTCCGAACAAGGTTTATGCAACGTGGCACGGGTGGACAGAAAGCGGGCTCTTCCTTTGTTTCTCTTTCTGCTTTGTTTTTCGCGGAGACTGCTGGGCTGTCGATTCGGGGCAGCCTGGGGGGGGAAAGGTCACATCACGGTAATTTGCCACCACAAGACGTGATGCTGCCACACAAGCTTTGACAGCGTGATTGGGGAGGGTCACATCCACATTTTGAGACCGTCTGCTTACGTTTCTTTGTTCTTACTTATACACCCCCTCTTTCTCCCCTACGGGACCCCCAAAGCTCTGCGCTCGTCCTTGGGCTGAGATTTTGTGCCTGGCCCAAGGTCACCCACAGCAGAGTTTCCACTCTCAGATACGAGACAGATGCTCCAGGGGTAGTCAAACTGCAGCCCTCCAGATGTCCATGGACTACAATTCCCATGAGCCCCCGCCGGCATCCGCCAATTCCCATGAGCCCAGCCTTCCCAGGGGCTCATGGGAATTGTAGTCCATGCGGTCCAACCACATTCTGCACGATCGCACCACTTTGGGGGTTTCTCGAAGCCTGAAGACGGTTTCAGGGGTTACTCAGGTTGAGGAAGGCTGCTCTAACCACTACACCATGCTGCCTTTCCTAAGTCCAGACTACCAGTTTCCGCAAGAGAGGAAAAGAAAGGAGCCTTTATGCCAGGGGTAGTCAAACTGCGGCCCTCCAGATGTCCATGGACTACAATTCCCATGAGCCCCTGCCGGCATCCGCCAATTCCCATGAGCCCAGCCTTCCCAGGGGCTCATGGGAATTGTAGTCCATGCGGTCCAACCACATTCTGCACGATCGCACCACTTTGGGGGTTTCTCGAAGCCTGAAGACGGTTTCAGGGGTTACTCAGGTTGAGGAAGGCTGCTCTAACCACTACACCATGCTGCCTTTCTTAAGTCCAGACTACCAGTTGCCGCAAGAGAGGAAAAGAAAAGAGCCAGGGGTAGTCAAACTGCGGCCCTCCAGATGTCCATGGACTACAATTCCCAGGAGCCCCCTGCCGGCGAATGCTGGCAGGAGGCTCCTGGGAATTGTAGTCCATGGACATCTGGAGGGCCGCAGTTTGACTACCCCTGCTTTATGCAATAAGTTTTCACCATCTTGTTTCCTTCCAATCACCCAGTACAGAACCCGAGAAGGGCTCAGCGCAGGCCACCTACCTCTGCAGACAGTCCCGTTCTCCACCGACTCGTAGCCTGCTTTGCACATGCAGCGCCCAATGGGCACCAACCATTCCCCGTCGCCATTGCAGTACAACTTGATGGGTACATCCACCTCTTCGGCGTTGGGGATGCAAGTGCCCCGTGCGGCCACCAGAGAAGTGCTCTCAGCCCCGGAGAGCGTCTCCTGGAAGACGGCGCCGTTCTGGATGATCCGCGGACACTTGCGGTAGAAGACGCGGACGGCGATCAAGGACATGCAGCCTCCGTAGTCCTGGAAGGCCAGGTAGAAGCCGTTTTTGGAGACGGGCCCAAAGCTACGCACCTCGGTGTTGATTTTCATCACCCGTCCCCCGAGGTCCACCTGAGAGAAGCTCTCGTCCGCTGCGATGGTGTCCACTTTCACCCAAGGGTTTTCCATCCAGGTAGGGAAGGTCTTGGTGGCGGAGTCAAAGTCAGATTCGTAATAATAGAGGTTAAAGGTCTCCTTACAGGAGCCGGGGACGTTGGGGATGCTGCTACAGTCCCGCACGGAGAACTTCATCTCCACGTGGATGCGGTGGGCCCCTCTCCTCCTGATATACTTGGTCCTCAGCCAGTTGTTCTGGCTAGACTCAAAGACGTTGCACACCTGGTAAGTCCGGATGGTGTTCATGTTTTCGTCGTAGCCGCTCACTTCTTCCCACTGCGGAGAGGAGACAAGGAAAAGTCACAGCTCGGTACACCGACCTCAAGATGGCCTGCAACGAGGGTGGCCGAGATCAGGTTGGGAAATTCCTGGAGGTTTGGGGAAGAAGCCTGGGGACAGGGAGGTTTTGGCACGGGAGAGAACTCAGCAGAATGCCAACGATTTCCTTCCTAAGCAGCCATTTCCTCCAGGGGAGTTGATACAGGTAGCCTGGAGGATATCGGTAGTTTTGGCAGTGCTGAGTTGGGTGGTACCTGGGAATTTGTTTTTTGGGGGGGGAGGGTTGGGTCTGAGTAGGCCAAGTTTTGGGAGTGGATGGACTTCAACACACAATAAAGCCTTCCAAATTGGCCATTTTCTCCTGGCGAACTGATCTCTGTTGCCTGGAAATTAGTTGTAATCCCCAGGAGATCTCAAGGACCCATTTGGATGCTGGTAACCCTTTCTGCTAGAAAGGAGGGCTTGCCACCACTACGATAAGAGTTCAGGGGAGTCGATACAAGTCAAACTCTCCTGCTAGAAATGTCCGTCAAGATAAGGCACCGCAATCTCATCTAGGGAAGGGAGGGGTTAATCTTGGGGGGCTCTCCCCACATTTAAACCATGTTAGGCCTCATTTAAACAAAGAGCTTTAGGGAGTTTAAAGAGATTTCCCCTCTGACAGTATGCAGGCTCGGGGCTTCTGCTGTAAACCTTGCAAGATTGTTCAGTGCACTGCATTTCTGTGCCAGAGATGCACAGGCCTTCCAGAGACCCGTGTGTGGTTAGCTCGCCAGCACAGCAGGTCCTTTCGTACAACTGACAGCACACTTTACACAAGACCCCGGACTCGTGCAGAGTCACACCAGGAAGCCTCGTTTTCGCCTTGCAAGGCTCCCGCTTAAATCGGGCTTTAATCAACTTTTCGCCTGAATTTTAATCAAAGCCTCCCGTAATCAATTTCTTTTGCCCAGGAGCTCCGACAATAGCCCCCAAGCAAAACCACATTTTGATTTTCGACGAGGAACGTGGCGGGCGCCTTATTTATTATCAAAGCGTCCGCCGCCCACCTTATCAGCGGAAAAGCCCTCAAGGAAGCTCCCATGCAGGTTTAAAAACCCAATCGTTGACAAACACAATACAAGGAAATAAACAGATGCACATTAAGGCTAAAAAGTCCAGCTGATAAAGGATATTAAAATAATAATCTATGGCCTTTTCCGGCTAATAGGGAGCAATTGAACCTACAGAGAGATAATAAAACTCAACACTCCAAAATAGTAAAGGCAGGCTGGAGGGGGGGGGGGAGAGTCGAAACGAGAGATGAATAACAATTTCTTATCCCCGCCGAAACATAAAACCCCTGTTTTGATTTTGCTTCAACCTTGCAAGACTGGAAGAGTCTTTGTTTTGGGGCCTTTCTCTGTGCTCTCATGCAAAAAAATATATTTTTTTTCTGTGCAGTTCGTGCCATGCTTAACATACAGTTAGTATATAAAAACAAGGAGGGTAGTAGCCATGTTTGACTCTCTGCAGCACAAGTCCAAGAGGCAACTTAAAGAGTCCCACACAAGCTGCCCAGGGCTCCTTTGAAGAAGGATGGGGCATCTAGATAGAAGAAAGCAAGGAGAAGACCAGATTGGCCAGGGTTTTCCCTACAAGCACAAGGATTGCCACTCATGGAGCCTCCCCACTCTGTTGGCAGCCTGAAATGGCCTTCTCCTAAAGGCTGTCGGAGGGGAGGTGTCCCTTTGGGTGTCATTCCGGGCTGCCGTGGGAGAGGAAGGGTGACAAAGGTCCATTCCGTGCATTGAAATCATTCCAGCCATGGAAAAAACTCCTGCCTCCAATGTTTCATGCACGAAAACAGGGAAACCCTTCTGGATTTGGAAAATCCTTGTCCCCGCACCAAGGACAGATGCTTGAGCAGCTCCCCGCCCCCTCAAAAAACACCATGCATATTATTCCCCACTGCTGATGGCTCTTCTCTGCCTGCCGTTAATTACTCTGCAATTCATTTACACTGCATTCATTGACTTTCGCTAATAGCCTGTTCTGCATCCATATCAGAAACAGGAGTCGGTAAACTTGCCATTCACAGTTTTTTACTATTTAACCAAATATTTAAGATCACAAGAGAGCCGGGGGTTCTCATTGCCAGAAAGGTACAGTTCAAACATGTCCACAGCACCAAAAATTAGCATGATGTGCTGGCGCCATCCAGGGTGACGCTCTGGCTTTTGGGCAAAAACTCTATGGTACAATGAGTCTCTAACCGTAGAGTTTTGCCCTCAAACCACAGCATCATGCCCTGGGGACCGTTGCAAGTGTGTTAATTTCCCGTTTCCTTCCTTTTAGGGGGTTAATTGGGGGCAGGCGCATCCGGAAAGCTGGGGACCCCTGCCCAGACCAGGCACCTGGCAACCTTATCCAGGTTAGGGACCTCCTGGACATTTGAAGGTAAGAGGCCGGGGACGACAGGGACCTCAGTGGGGAACGATGCCCTACAGCAGCAGTGGCCAAACTGTATTTCTCCAGATGTTCATGGACTACAATTACCATGAGCCTCTGCCAACATGCTGAAAGTCTTCATGATAACTGTAGTCCATGGGCATTTGGAGAGTCACAGTTTGGCCACTCCTGTCACAGAGTCCACATTACAACATATCTATTTTCTCCAGAAGAAATTATCTTGGTCACCTGTAGAAGATTTGTAATTCCAGGGGATTCCCAAGTCCCACCGGGAGGTTGGCAAGCTAGAGTCCACCCTCCAGAGCAGCCAATTTATCCAGGGGAACTTAGCTCTGAGTCTAGCAATTAGTTCTGGTTCCAGCCTGGCAATTCTAAGCGTCCCCAAATCCTCGTATTTTACCAGAGGGAAAGAAACAGGTCTTCCCGGTTTCTCTGCAATATCCCTCCACAGCCTGCCCTTCACCCCCTCCTCTCCCTGCCCCTCCTCCCCAGAGACCCCAGTCCCCAAATCCACTCTGCGGCTGGATTGCTTTTCTAGCCCTGGCCTAGCAAATCCCTTCGGATGGCACCTCCCAGGATCCCCTCGGTTTCTTTTTTCCCAAGCAGGATGAGAAAAGATTCCTCCCCCCCACCCTTTCCTTGCAGCTTAATTAGAAGCCTCTGACCCCCCCCTCCTTCTCCCCCCCCCACCGCTAATTAACATGCGGGGCCTGAAAAGGCCTGAACCCAAACAAAGATCCTTCACGCAGCCCCTCCTCTCAGCGGGCTGGGGGAAAGGGGGGCTCCCTTCTCTGCAACCCGGCATTCAAGACGGGCCAGGCATAGAAAGAGGAGAAGCCAACCTGAAGGGGGGCTTCCTTCGCCTATTGAGCGTGCGGGCCCACCCTTCGCACGCTTGCTCGCAAAACCTGTGCACGCTCGCCCCCCCTCCCCCCACGCACGCACTCACATCACACTGACAGGCAGGGCATGGCTATTCATGAGTGTTTGGGACCGAGGGTGAGGAAGGGGGGGGTCTCCTTCTGGACAGCCCACTGTCCATTCCGGGAGTGAAGGGGGGGCCGCCGTTTGGATAAAAGAGGCGGGGGGGGGTCCAACCTCGCTAGCTTGTGCGGGAAGGGGGTGGGGGTGGCGGGAAGGAGAGCATCATTCCACAAGGCCGGGGCTGTGATAACAAAGGGGGTAGCCACGTCAGGCTGGCCTAGCGACATAAGTGGAGATGTAAAGACCAGCGATTGCAATATATGGGAATGGGAGGGCCACTGAGGGAGTGAGAGAGAGGGTATTTTCGATCTGTTTATTCTGGACTTAACATTATTTGCCTGGTTGTGTTTCCCACACTGCTTTTCAGTCGGCAGCGGCCGCCCACCAAGGCGCTCCTGGAAATGGCGCTTTCTAACGGCGGAAGCGTTCGGGTTCCCATAAAGACCACCTCGCAGGCACGGTCTACGTCCTCCCGGGGGCAATGTAAGGAGAAAGGAATCCTCTCCAGACTGGTCAGGCAGAGGGCTGAGTGGCGCATGGGAGGGGGGGGCGCATGGGGAGGGGCGGTGGATCAGTGGTAGAGCATCTGCTTGGCGTGCTGAAGGTCCCAGGTCCAATCCTTGGCATCTCCAGCCAAAAGGAACGGGCAGCAGGTGAGGGGAAAGACCACAACCTGAGCCCCTGGAGAACTGCAGCCAATCGGGGCGGATCAGCCAGACGAATCCAGTTCCCCCGGAAAAAATGGCAACAGAGTGCCCTGAGGTCCTTTCCTCTCCCAAACCCTACCGACTCCAAGCTCCGTCAACCCAAATCAGCAGGACTTTTCCAAACCAGAACCGGATATATGTTTGTGTATGTGTGTGTGTGTGTGTGTGTGTGTGTATACATACACAAACATATACATATATTGCCCTATACACACATACACAAAGAAGTAAATAAATCTGCTATGAAGTTAATTAATCAGCTAATTGCATTCATTAGTGCCGTCGGCCTTATTGGAATGATTCTATGAGTTTGTGGCACCCCTGAAGGGAAATTACCATGAGCCAGTTTCAACCCCTATTCCCAATGAACGGCTCTTTCCTTAGACATTTGCGGCGGGGGACACAGAAACTCATTTGAGGTGGGGGCCGTGCGGTGGTCTTTTGAGAGCATGCAAAATATATGCCTCTCGGAACAATTCCTGTGGCTATTCACATTATTGGGACATTGGGGTGGGATTCCCTTGTAAGTTACACGTTCATTTTGTAAGTTTCATTAGACGGTTGATATTGACCAGGTGACGTGATGGACTTAGAGGAGTACCACTACTGACAAAATATTATTGCCGAAAATTGGTCTTATTGCACACCTGGTTCTAGCAGCGCTCGCTGTCGAATAAAGCATTTGAGCCCTGGTTTGAAGAAGTTGATTACCCAGCCGATGGCCGTTCCTTCCCTTCCGTTGCTTCGTCTTCGGATGGGCAAGATAGAACCATAGAGTTGGAAGGGAGCCTCCTGGGTCATCTAGTCCAACCCCCTGCGCTATGCAGGACACTCCCAACCCTATCGCTCATCCGCTCTAACCTGCCACCCCTTTGGACTTCGCAATTTGGATCTCCCAGTGGCTGGCAAGCCAATGAGCAATTCGCTTTCTCTCCAGATTCAAATTCTGTCCTCAACACGCAGGCCAGGGAGACCCTCTTCAAGCTCAGTCCTCCCCTCCCCCCTCCCATTCCCACTGCTGCACCCTGTACAGAAACTCACCCCTGATGGTGGGTGCACCGTCCAGCCTAGTTCTGCCGTGGCTGTGGTAGAGTCCATCAGCGTTTCTGGAGGGGAGAAGAAGCACAAGTCATCAGGGGTCCCCTTCTCCACCAAGCCCGCCTCAGAACCGCCCTCGCGTCCCCCAACGCCCCTCTTGTTGGCCTCTTCCTCACTGTCACTCAAGGCAGACGCCCACATTAAAAAACACGAAAGCAATGAAAGCAACAGAATGACCTCCATAAACAGTGCAAGAAATGGCTGGAGATTACCGTTCCTTGTTGCCTCTTTATCCCACTGTTTCTCCGAGGGCCTCGCCTCTCAGAGACAGGACGGCTCTTCCATCCCCGTTTAATGTTCACAACAATCCTGCGAGGTCGTTTTGGCTGAAAGAGCGTCACTGGCCCGAGGTGGTCAAGAGAAGGACCCCCCCCATGGATGCCAAGTTCCAGGCAAGGCCTGGAGATCTCCCGGGATTATCTCCAGATGGCAAAGATCAATTTGTCTGGGGGAAAACGGCTGCTTTATAAACCCATGACCTGCTTAGATTTCTCCCTTCTCTAAGTCGCCCAGCTCCAATCCTGAATTTCCAGGGATTTCCCAACCCAGCGTTGCCAAAAAAAGGACAGCCCACATTCCTTTGAAAAGCAGGCCAGCAGGCAAAGCTGGAGATCTCTTTGTGCCACCGCGGCCTGTGTATTTATCTGCGGATCTGCACCCGGCATGCCAAATAAATCTGCCACTGATGGGAAGGGCCTGAAGCACGCCTGGCTGCTTTCCCAGCAGGAGCTGCGCCGCTGCTTCCCCACGGCCCGGCGAGCAACGTGGGCCGTCCGTCCCACCCCCAAAGGCCTTTCATCGGAGGCCTGCAGACCAGAGCTGGCCTCGCTCCAGGCCCGAGGAGGAGATGCCAGCGCGGCCTCTGTCCCACCCCGGCACAGAAATCGTGCAGAGCAGCTCTCTGAGATCTGAAATGTCAAATATGCCGACCAAACCGAAGCCACAAAAAGGCACAAGGAACGCCCAGGCAGAACCCAAGACGCAGGCCAGGTGTCCGTGCAGGGGGTGGCGAGGAAGCCGCAGAAGATCCCTTAGGATCCCTCGAGATCACGAAAGGCAAGATCCCACAAACCACCTACAAATCTCCATCCCTTCCTTCCCTCGCAGGCACCAGGGGTCTTTTTTGGCCAAGGGTTTCGGGGCTGCCGCCTCATTATACGCGCCGTCCCCGTTGACACAGGTCCACCCCTCCCAACGGGTTATCCTGAGTGGAATTAATTGCCCAGATAATTAACGCCTTCTCCCTCGCTCTCTCTTTTAGAGGCCTCAAATCTCTCAAGTGCAAACGGCAGGCGCTCAGACCGCAAATCCTCCCCGGCACACGACCCACGGCGTCCTGCCACACCGCCGAGCGCAAGGCGCAAGGGAAGGCCGCACAGCTCAGAGGGCTGGGCCGGGCGAGGCACCGGAGTCAGTAAACCGGAGGGCAAGGGCTGCTCTGACTAGAGGGGCCGATTTCCAGGAGCGGTCCCCGAATTAGAATGGATCTTCAGAATGTGGCATTATACCCCGCTGTGAACACTTCCCAGGCTCTCTCCCCCACACCCCCCTCAAAAAACATCTCCAGGCAACTCTGAGCTATGAACAATGGAAACTATCCCAAGATGCAAGAGGGCTGGCTAATGGTTAATATAATAATAACACAACAACGATAACAACAAAGTTTCCAGCAATTCCTAGAGCCGCCAGGAAAGAACTGTTACCCGGAAGTGACTATACAGGACACCATGCGACCCCGTGACCCTGCCCCCCTCCCAAACTCCCACCGGTTGCACCTCACAGGCTGGGAATCCAGGAAAGATTTGGATCTCTTTCTTTGGATGGGGCAGGCCCTGCTCTGTTTTGGAAAACGAGAAAAAGCCACTGACTGCCTTCCACAGTTCTTCTTCTGACCCCTGGCATCACAGAGCCTGCTTTCTCCTCTGTGTGTCTGTTTCTTAAAGCAGGGGTAGTCAACCTGTGGTCCTCCAGATGTACATGGACTACAATTCCCATGAGCCCCTGCCAGCGGTTGCTGGCAGGGGCTCATGGGTATTGTAGTCCATGAACATCTGGAGGACCACAGGTTGACTACCCCTGTCTTAAAGGACTAAGAAAAGGACATCTTCAGAGAAAAGCTACATGTACAGAATCAGCTGATGTCTATGGATTATTCTACTTTGTATTGGAGAAGGTTTATTGTTGCATCTGTAGACCTGTCAAGGACAGAGCTGGAGGTCCTTGGCAGGACCAGATCTCTGCAATTGTGTCAGCCAATGAGTGACTAGGTCCTGACCGCATGATCCAGTCAGTTTAAAGCGAAGCTGACCTATAGCGCTCACTGGCAGGAAGATGCCTTTGTTTGTGCAGGTATACAGGAGGGGATTTTGGTTCAGTTTTTGTCTCTTTGTATCATCCTGTAAGGGTCACCATAACGAATTGAAATGAACTCCCAGTGTCCTGGTCTCTTCTCTCTGAATTTTTCATCCATTAAAAAAAAAAAAAAAAAAAAAGAATTCCCCACAGACAGAAAGTTAGCAGGTAAGGGAGCAGCCAGGTCGAAACCCTTCTCCCTGACGCACTAAGTCTCTCTCTTCAGGGATTTTTGTGTGGAAGAGCATTTGGTCACGTTTTCCTGAAAGCAAACCCCCTACAGCTGGCTTGACACCCCCGAATGCAAACCAGGCTCCGAGCTCTATCAGTTAACGCTTATTACGTTGAACCAATTTATCCTGGGCCTCCACTTAGCATTTCCTTGAATGCAGACTTCCTCTGTTCCTTGGCACACAAACCGGGGCTTGCCTATTGCTCCGTAATCATTGCAGCCTTGTGGCAGGCAGCGTTCCAACGCGGAACAGAGCAACGTTCCAACGGAAAGCCGTTTGCTTCAGTCGCTATCAAAGCCGCGCCGGGATCCAGAAGGTCCGGGGCCAGGCAGGAAAGGAGGGAGACTTTAATTCTGATCGTGTATAAGAACTGGTGTGACCCTGAGAGCTGAGCCCATTTTCTCTCTCTCGCCAAGATCACACCCACCCACCCACGCTCACATCGGCTATCAGCTGGCCGCTTCAAACAAGCACAATTTCAGAGGGATTTTGGGGCTTTGTTTTTTGCATCTGCGCAGTTGGCAGCGTTCGGCAGGGCATTTGGCTGGGCGGCCGATCTTGGCACACGGTTCCGTTTTACGGGATTGTTTGGGCTTATTGACGCCCCGGGATTATCCTGGGCAGGCAGATCACACGTTGTTTAAAAATCAGGTGCATCCGGAGAAGATACGCTGCTTTTGCACCCATGTGGTGGTGGGGGGGAGGGTCTTGGCGTGTGCCCAAGTTTTGATTGGCTTGAACGGCAGTTCCCAGGTGGCGGGGACATCATGCACAAGGAATGACCCAATTGAGAATACGGGAGTCCCCAGCAGAACTTGCAAGACAAACCGCACCGTCTCCCCATTCTCCACCCCAGACAGACAGAGTCCTTGGGGTGGGACCCAAACCGGTTCCCCAAACAGTCTTGCTCCAGTTTCAGCAGCCGTTCCTCCAGTGGCAAAGAGGACAACCTGTAATCTGGAGAGCTGGTTTTCGATTCCCTACCTCTCCACCTGCAGTCAGCTGGGTGACCTTGGGCTGAGCACAGTCCTCTTAGAGCTGTTCTCACAGAACTGCTCTTCCTGAGCTCTCTCATCCCCACCTCCCTCACAGGGTGCCTGTTGCGGGGAGAGGAAGGGAAGGCGATGGTGAGCCGCTTTGAGACTCCTTTGGGTAGTGAAAGTCAGGGTATAAAAACCAACTCCTCTCCTTCCAATGGAAGACCTTCTTAAAGTCATCAGAAGCCTCGTTAAACTGGGGGAAGGCTTCAACATTCAGACAAAAGGAAGGGTGGCATAGAAGTTCATTTCTTCAGGAAAGGGACCGCAGAGAGTCTTTGTTCTGCTTCTTCACCCCAAACCTTCAAACAAGCTCCAAACCCCACAGATCGAGAACTCAGGTTCAGATTCTGCCATTTCCGCATAAAGATTTTTTGTTACCACCTCTCCAATTATCTTTTAAGGATGTTGCAGCCAGACACGGCCCGTCCCCATCTCCCAACTCAATTCCGTCCCAGGAAACTCCACGGTACAATAAATCAACCAGGATGTCCCACATATTTACTCCGGCCTAGATTCTTCCAAACACACAGGTATCCGCTTGATGGTGTTACCCGGAGTTTCCAAATTCTGGGCAAGGAATGAATGAATGTGTCCTGTTTTATTCCTGCTCACCCGCGTTTATATTGGGGGGCAGTCTTGAGTTCTCAACGTTTCACTGTGGGCTCTGTACAACCATCTTATCCCAACGTTACGTACAACGTACAGCATTGAGGGCGTGTAAAATGTCGCAGAATAAAGGGAGCTTTGCTCAGCTGCCAGGAGAGATTGGCAAAATCAAAACGGGGGATTCAGAGGTTGGAACAGCCGGGTCGGGAAGTTTTAAATAGCCCACGCCCTGAGCCCCCGGTGCCATCTTCGGTCCCTCGTTCTGGGTGGTCTGCCCCAGCCCCCGCCCGCCCGGTTCAAATGTCAATTGACCACCCAAAGATGAGTTCTGGTGGGCTATTCCTGTGCAAGAGGGGGGGGTCTTCCCAGCAGACAGCTCTCCCCCCCCCCCGCTCTCCAACAAAGGCCATCAAACCGAACTGAGGAGAACCGACAGAGAAGAAGCAAATTCTTGGACTTTGCAGAATGTTTATAGAGATTTCTTTCTTTTTTCCCACAAGGAAGATGGGTAACATAATGCCGGCCTCAACATTCCTGCAGGGGTTCTGCAAGGCTTCAGCAGTGATTAAAGTACTGGCAAGGCCCCACGGCCCATAAAAATTGAAGGGCCCACGACCAACGTCGACACAGAGCTTGGAGAAGAAAGCAGCAAGCCACGGCATCGGAGACCACAGAAGCAAACGCCACGGCTCGGGGGCATTGCTGCAATTCTCCAGTGGGTGGTAGGCAGGAGGAGGAAGAAGAAGAAGAAGAAGAAGAGGAAGAAGAAGAGGAAGAAGAAGAAGAAGAAGAAGAAGAGGAAGAAGAAGAGGAAGAAGAAGAAGAAGAAGAAGAAGAAGAAGAGGAAGAAGAAGAAGAAGAAGAGGAAGAAGAGGAAGAAGAAGAAGAAGAAGAAGAAGAAGAGGAAGAAGAAGAAGAAGAAGAAGAAGAAGAAGAAGAAGAAGAAGAAGAAGAAGAGGAAGAAGAAGAGTTGGTTCTTATATGACACTTTTCTCTACCCGCAGGGGTCTCAAAGGGGCTTACAATCTCCTTTCCTTTCCTCTCCCCACAACAGACGCCCTGTGAGGGAGGTGAGGCTGACCGAGCCCTGATATCACTGCTCAGCCAGAACAGCTGGCTGCATGTGGGGGAGTGCAGAATCGAACCCGGCTTGCCTGATTAGAAGTCCTCACTCCTAACCACTACACCGAACGGGCTCCCTTCGAGGTGCTTGGCTCTTTCCGTCCCAAAGCACCCCACCACCACTCAAGGAAAAAATAATACCCAGAGAGCTGGTCTGTCTCAGAAAGCACAGGCCCCACAGGCACCCTGGATTGCCTGGGTTGAGAAATAACCGGTGACTTTGGGAGTGGGGCCAGGAGGGGGCAGAATGTGGGGCAGCCCACCTTCCAGAGTATCTATTATCTCCAGGGGGGGCTGATCTCTGTTGCCTGGAGAGGAGCTGTTAAACCGGGGGATCCCTGCATCCCACGTGGAGGCTGGCATCCCCAAAACTTTACTCCAGGAGAATCCGCTTCCTGTCCTCTGGTGATCCTCCATGGTCTGATGCTCCTTTTCTCTGCAGCTGGGCTGATGCTTCTCTGCTCCCCGCCCTTCCTTCCTTCCTTCCTTCCTTCCTTCCTTCCTTCCTTCCTTCCTTCCTTCCTTCCTTCCTTCCTTCCTTCCTTCCTTCCTTCCTTCCTTAAAGGAAAGGGAATAGTGGCTCATTGCTATCACCATCCAAACCTGTTGCTATTAACTAAATGGGGCCTTTATGCCACCTAGGAGGGTCATCTGAAACGTCTACTCATCTGGCTTTTGAGTTGTAATAGGTTTGCCGACAGATGGGAGTGAAATTAATAGATGCCCCCCTTTACTTCCCAGTCTACCTTCAGTCATGACATTTACACCCCTCCTCTTCTGTCCCTATCCCCCCTATCCCCAGCATGCCTGTGTGCATGCATGGGGTTCTTCCTTTTAGTCTTCCCCACAGCCCTCCAAGGTAGGCTGGGGGGAGACAGCAGCTTCCCAATGGTCCCACCTTCTTGGCTGAGGAAAGAGTGAACTCTGGCTTTCCTTGCTCCTTGTCCTTTAATGTCAGTGTTAAGTGATTATCGGTGCAGTCCTGCGTAGATTTGCACCCTTCTTGGTCTACTGTAAGATGTGGAATGTTTTTTTTCCACTCTTCTATGACTTGATCGAGGTTCCAGGGATTGCTCTGTTGGTGTATGTGTCTGTCTGTGTGTATTTAAATTCTGTAAAAATAATCAAGCAGCAGGTAGTTCCGTAGTTCTGTGCTCAGCGCCCTCACATGCAAACGTTCCCTAAGGCTGAGAAGAACGGCATGCTCCCACAAACGGATTAAATTTATCTCCATTAAATGAGTCAACTGGTTAGGCTGTTTTTTTTATTTCATTATTAAATATGTACATATTGCAGAGAGCCTCTTGTGGCGCAGAGTGGTAAGGCAGCTGCCTGAAAGCTTTGCCCATGAGGTTGGGAGTTCAATCCCAGCAGCCGGCTCAAGGTTGACTCAGCCTTCCATCCTTCCGAGGTCGGTAAAATGAGTACCCAGCTCGCTGGGGGGTAAATGGTCATGACTGGGGAAGGCACTGGCAAACCACCCCGTATTGAGTCTGCCATGAAAATGCTAGAGGGCGCCACCCCAAGGGTCAGACATGACTCGGTGCTTGCACAGGGGATACCTTTACCTTTACCTTACATATTGCAGAGGGAGCATACCTGACGTGCCAAAAAAAATACTCCTCACAGATGCCTGTTCAGTGCAAGCCCTCCAAGAAAAGAGTCTCCGTCACATTCCCTGGCAGCTCGTCTGATCTTACAGCTTAGAACATTTTTCCAGGGCTTAGCCTAGATCTGTCTCCTTCATCCTGCCTTCCGTGGGTATTACAAAAAAAACACAGCCATTCCCCCTCTTTCTCCTGACATGCTTTTAAATATTTTGGAGTATGCGGGGCGGGAGGAGTCAACCGACTCTGTATTCTGTTTTTTTTTCTTCTTCCGAGCTCTACAGGCCCAGATGCCTCCGCTTTCCCTTTGTTCACTTCATCTCTTAGGATTCCACGTGGATCCCACGGGAGTTGGGCGCGACGTGGTCGGAGGCCTACACGGCAGGGCCGTTGTGAGGATAAAACGGGGAAAGGGAGAAACACGCGTGGCGTTCTGAGCGAGTGGAAGAAAGGGGAAGGATTAAAATGCACTTTGGGCGGACGGACGGATAAATGGACGGACAGACAGGCAGAAAAAACAAAGGGAGGATCAGCAGGCATCAGAGCTGCCTCCTGCAGAAAGCTGCAGCAACCAGTAATCCAGGGGTAGTCAAACTGCGGCCCTCATGATGTCCATGGACTACAATTCCCATGAGCCCCTGCCTGCAAATGCTGGCAGGGGCTCATGGGAATTGTAGTCCATGGACATCTAGAGGGCCGCAGTTTGACTACCCCTGCAGTAATCCATCCCATTAGGACCAACCAAAAGATGCTCAGCGTAACAAAAAGAGCATCCCTCACCAAAGAAGGCAGGACCCCTCCATTGCTTCCTTCTAGATTTTGTCCGAAGAGGAGGGAGCCGTCGTTCCCGGCCCAATCTGTCCCAAACACAACCTCCGTCCTCGAGAACGGAATGGGCTTCGCCCTTCTTGGCTGCAAAAGCATCAACGGGGAAACTCCCACACCGCATCAGCAACGCCACACGTTCCCATTCACTTTCTCCCCCCCCCTCCCCGCCCCCGCCGTTCCGTTTGCGATTCTGCTTTGCTCGGCAAAACAAACCAAAACAAAAACCCACAAGGTTTTTCTTTCCAAAAACGCCGGCTACGCACGCGACGGGCTGCGTTGGATCCGGTTGTGTTTTCGGGGGAACTCCTCAACGTGGACGGGTGTTCGGCAAGGACGCGTTTCGGGGGGCTCGCGTCCACCCGAGGCTGCGGACCAGGGATCAGGCCCAGGGTTGGAGGACCTCAGGAGTGGTTGCATTCAACATGCTTCACCCACATCCCCTGCAGCGCTCCTCCGAAGCATGAAACTGCCCAAGGGCAAGTCAGCGGACGGGCCACCGGGCCTAGCCCCTGTTTGGCAGCAGATTCATAGAATCCTAGAATCATAGAGTTGGAAGGGGCCATACAGGCCATCTAGTCCAACCCCTTGCTCAACACAGGATCAGCCCAGAGCATCCTAAAGCATCCAGGGTAGGGGAAGCCATTCCCAGCATCTGCTCCCTGCAATCCCTGGACTGGAAGGGTCAGGGAGCTCCCAGGTGCAAAATGTGAGCCGGATTCCAGCAAGGCAGAGCACAAGGAGCCTCAATAATGTGCCCTAGGGGCGCATAGCCATAGCCTCTGTTCACCCCCGGGAGGGGGAAAGAAACAAGGAAGCGTTGTATTGCTGGAGAACCGCTCCAGCATCCTAAGGAGAAGGGGATCCCAACTTCAGCAATGCCCCGAAACCGACATTAGCGAATTTGCAATTGAATTCTGAATGGGGATTTTCCCCTGAATGCTCAGCCTTGCTGGCATTTCTTGTTCCGATGTCGGCACGCCTCCAAACAAGCAGACTCGAGTCCTGCAAACCAGGGTTAGTCAGCCTGTGGTCCTCCAGATGTCCATGGACTACAATTCCCATGAGCCCCTGCCAGCAAATGCTGGCAGGGGCTCATGGGAATTGTAGTCCATGGACATCTGGAGGACCACAGGTCGACTACCCCTGCTGTAAACAGTCAGACTTTGTCACATACTCCCACATGCTGTATGTGAGTGATGACTGCTGAATGGAGCCTCCACAGGCAGGAGAAGTAGACCTCACTGAATTGAACGTCCAGAGCAGCAACAGGGGAAGGCCGATGACTTTCATGACCGGTTGATAAACTTGCCAAAAGGATCCCTTTTGGAGTCATCCACCAGAACAACCTGGATGTCTGTGTCAATTATCACCCCTTGGACATCAGCTTCTCCAAATGGAGACATCGGCTGATATATTGTCCTATCCACAATGCAACGCTGTCAGCCACCAAATCACTCCAACGTCAACCACCCAACGCAAAGACGAAACGGCGTTTGAATGCCAGCTGTCATACGCCGCCAAACACCAATTCCCGGAATCAAAATAGCCCTGTCGGTCTGAACGGTCAATATTCGATATTTGGTTATGACGGAAGACCAACATTTGCAGACGTGAAATTTCAGGAGGCAGAGAAGATCAAACCAAAGGAGTTGTGAGTGAATGCTCCAGGACAGGAGCTGCAACCCCCACCCCGCACCCCTCCAATTTGTATAGGCCCTGGGAGAAAGGGTGAGGTTTAACCATTTCCCTTCTGGACTGTTGGATAGGCCTCAGGCAGGTCCTAAGAGGTCCCCACTTGCTCCACCCCCAGAAAAGGGCAATACACAGACAAGGGGACGAGCTTTGGAAAACAGCCACAGGAAGGACAGGGTTACACCCCCTTCGTGTTCCCCATCTTTGCCAGCTCCAGGTTGGGAAATCCATGGAGATTTGGGGATGCAGCCTGGGGAGGACAGAAAGCCACCGAAGCGTCATTCTAGGCTGGAAATGGGTTGTAACTTGGGTCAGATATTCCAGGTCCCACCTTGAGGCTGGCATCGATCCCCATCGTGTTCATCAGCCGCTCGGCTCTCAGGCCCAAACAGACACAATGCAGGAGATCCAGGATAGGCTATCCCGATTTCCCCCCCCCAACTTCAAAGCAACAATGGGGGGGATTCCAATTATGTCCAGTGCAGCAGCCCTAAGGGAGGGGGATATTAATTTCCCCCTCCCCGGCCAGTTTCCCATTGAAATCTCCCATCCCGAAGCTGTTATTAGCCCAGCAGGTGGGAAGGGGTGGGTAGAATTCCAGCCACAATACCGAGCAGACGCCGTAGGAGTCCACGGCGGCGCGCACAACAATGAATTTTGTAGCACCTTCAAGACGAGCCCGTTATTGTGGCGAAAGCCTCCTGTGAGCCAGAGCGTTGGATGCGCAAGGCGGTACAGTGAACCGGCGATGTAAGTTACAGTTTGCAAGAACATCTGCCGTAATAAAACTTATTTTTATTGTTTAGGCAAATTCTAGGTAGGAGCGGTTTCGTTCTGAGGCTGCATCTGACAGCTGGAGGGAGGGAGAGGGATATTCAGACCAGGAAGATGTTCTGATGGAGGGTTCCAAGCCCCCGCCCCCCTAACACCAATGCTCTGGTCACAAATCACAGCCACCCTCTACAGCTGGTTTAAACACGTGGGGAGGGAGGAATTAAAAAAAAAAAACCTGTTAGTCCCTTTTTCATCCTTCAGTGGTTTACTGCAGCTGATTATTTTTTGTTTGTTTGTTTGCAAATAATCTTACGTTTTTTCTCCCTAGTACAAACCTTGTCTACTTTCGTTGCAAACCGCATTCTGCGTGCCTACGTCCACGCAGAGAAAAAGAAAGCCCTTGGTCGCAGAGGAGGGCGTTTGATTTCCCAGAATCTTTGCTTTCGTGCTGTCAAAGGTCTGAGCACTGCAAGCCAGAGAGATTGTGCCTTTCAGGATTCTTAGATTCCCACGGGAGCCAAGTTGGGGGATTTACAGCCGGGAGTACTGCCTTCATTCCCTCTGCTGCACAAATCCACACGTGGAGCTTTGCTTTTCTTTCCTCCTGCTGCTGATAAGCCGGGGGGGCTCTGCAGATAGCTGGAAATCCACAAGGCCACTCCCGAATATCGCAAACGAGATTCAACATGGCAAAGGAAAGATTGTACATCTTTGTCTGGGTGTTTGTGTGAAGGGAAGGAGTGGATGGAGATGTTCCCTGTCGTGAAAGGAAACCTGTGCCTCCTTCAGCCTTTGGTGGGCGGGATCTCTAAAGGCCATCCATCTCTGGCCACAATCTCGGCCTCTGGTTGAGCGAAAGCTTTCTCAAATATGGCCATCTTTGTTGATACCGCCCCCCTCCCATGCCTATTGGTCCCACAACGCAGGGAGGTGGGAGAGGTACGTTCTGTTTGGACTGAAACCAAAACGGATCTTTCAACGTGCCCTCGAGCTGCCGCGGGTGGGTCAGTGAGAGCAAGCCACGTTCCACACAGGCCAAACTGTGGATGCAACCCCAAGGAGGAGGGGTTTTTTTTGGGGGGGGGGTTGTCCTTCACTCAAGCTGGTCAATGAGGTCAGGCCAATCTCACTTGAGATCATAGTATTAGATGACAACACCCATGTATTACCATTGCTGGGCAGTGAGGGCAGCCCATTCTCACCTTAGATCATCGTACTCGATGACACCATCCATGCTCACTCTTGCTGGACAGTGAGGGCAGCTCATTCTCACCTTAGATCATAATACTAGATGGCACCATCCATGCATCAGCCTTGCTGGGCAGTGAAGGCAGCTCATTCTCACTTTAGATCATCGTACTAGATGACACCATCCATGTTCACTCTTGCTGGACAGTGAGGGCAGCCCATTCTCACCTTAGATCATAGTACTAGATGGCACCATCCATGCATCAGCCTTGCTGAGCAGTGAGGGCAGTCCATTCTCACCTTAGGTCATAGTACTAGATGGTAATCCATGCATCACTCTTGCTGGACAGTGAGGGCAGCTCATTCTCACTTTAGATCATCGTACTAGATGACACCATCCATGCTCACTCTTGCTGGACAGTGAGGGCAGCTCATTCTCACCTTAGATCATAATACTAGATGGCACCATCCATGCATCAGCCTTGCTGGGCAGTGAAGGCATCCCATTCTCACTTTAGATCATAGTACAAGATACTATCCATGTATCAACCTTTCTGGGCACTGAGGGCAGCCCATTCACCCAGGAGATTATAGTATTAGATGACACCATCCCTGTATCGGCCTTGCTGGGCAGTGAGGGCAGCCCATTAGCAGTACAGAAGTCACCATGCCTGCTACACTCTTGCCAGTCAGTGAGGGCAGCCTGAGATCAATCCAGAGCACAGCAGGCAGCGATGCCGCCAATGCTGCTCCATCAAGGCGGTCTACTCTCCCCTCAAACTGTGCTGCCCCCCCCTCCCCGGCCCTGAGACGCCTCCATCCACGCCATCCCTGTTGGTCAGTGAAGGCAGCACAGCCTTCCCTCCCCACAGGCACAGCCGCAGCCCCAGCGGAAACACCGTGCATGCGGATCAGGTAGGACGGCCACTGCCTCTTGCCGGCCAGTGAAGGCGGCCCATTCTCCCTCCCCCCCACCTCCGCCGGCTGGAAAGGGGCCTGCGGGATGCCACCCCCCCTCCATTGGCGCCCCCGCCGGAGGCCAAGCCCCCGGTGGCGGCCAGAGCCACGTTGCAGAGCCCTGTTCCCCATGCATGCGCCCCCCCCTCTCCCCATCCCCGGGGCGGTCGGCCGTCCCGGGCCTGCTGCCACCCCGGCGGTGGCCCTTCTGTCCGAGCGGCCTTCGAGCGCGCCCCGCCTCCCCCGCCCTGCCCGGGAGGAGCCCAGCCGGGGATTCCCCCCCCCTCCCACCTCCCACCTCCCTCCCGTCCTCAACAGCAGCAGCAGCAGCAGCAGCATCTCCGCCCGTCCCCCCGCGGCCCTCGGCCGGCTCACCTTCCACGGCGGCGCCGAGCGGCAGCAGAGTCGAGAGGCGGAGCAGGAGCAGGAGCCGGAGCGCGGCCGGGCCCGGCGGCGGCCCCATGGCGCGGCGCTCTCGGCGGCTCTTAGGCGGCCATGGAGCTGCTCGGAGGCGAGCGGCGAGGCCGGCGCTCGCAGCCCCCGCAGAGGCGGCGGCAGAGGAGGAGGAGGAGCGGGGGGCGCTGCCTGCCCGCCCTCCCCTCCCGTCCCCTCCCCTCCCCTCCCCTCGGGCCGGCCGTCTGGCGCGCACCGAGAGCCGCGGAGCAGCAGCGGAGGGAGGCGCGCTCGCCGCCCCTGCCTGCCCGCCCGGCGAGAGATGCTGCATCGGCAAGGAAAGGGAGGGAGGGGAGGGGAGGGGAGGGGAAGGGGCGTGGGGAGGAGACTGGGGAGGGGGCGTCGGCCGAGGGGCTGCCGCCCACGCCGCTCGGGTCGCCTGCCTGCCTGCCTGCCTGCCTGCCTGGCCAGGGCCGCGCCGCGCCGCGCCAGGCTCTGGAGAGCGCAAGGGAGCTGATCGAGGGTCCCCGGTTGGGTGGTCGAGGGTGCCACCCCTCCCCATTGACCACCCACCCCCGGGGAAGGGCGCGCAGCCCTGGGACGGCCACGTTCGAGCGAGGCGGCTGAGGTCCCCGGTGCCAGCCTCCAGGGGGGACCTGGGCATCTCCTGGAATCCCCGCCTGTCCTTCTGGGGGGAAGTTCAGGCTTTGGAGAGGGGGGGGGGGCTGCTTGGGCATGGCATCCCACCTGGTTCCCCAAGAGCTGAGGATCAGCAAATACTGCCCCCCCCCATCCCATGGAACAGACAGAAATGTGATTTTAAGGTGAAATATGATTTTAACCTTTAACATGATCATTGTGTTGATTGGCGGATGATATCCGACCTGAGCCTCAGGGGAAGGGCGGGCTACGAGATTTAAAAATTATTTATTATTTCGCTCTGAGCTAAATCAGTTTGGAGAACGGATCCTGGGGAAGGAGGGAGGGTGGCGACGGGCTTTGGGAAGAAACGAGAGCTCAAGCAGAGAACTGTCTTCTGGCCTGGGAGAGGTCTACGTGACCACTCTAGTGGCTCAAATGCGCACCGTTGTGATGGACAAGCCAGGATGCAGTGGCAGGCCGACCCGAATCAGGTGGGAGGTGAGGGGGAAGACCCCGTCCTGAGGCCCTGGAGAGTTGCTGCCAGTTTGAGCAGACGATACCAACCTCTCTGCCAGTTTGAGCAGACAATACTGACCTCGGTGGACCAACAGACGCCCACTTGGTAAGAAAAAGCCAGTGGGGGTTCTCTTTACAGATGAAATCGGAGAGGAGGATGTGGATCCATGTGAAGCTTAAATTACGCTCAGCTGTATATGCGCTGGCTGTAACATGAGAATTGTGCGGCACACACTTAAAAAGAAACACGGTACGTGGATTGTAAATGTGTCCAGCCTGACACGTGAACAAGGATGAGAATAAGGCAGCTTCCTGTGATTGTAGGAACAAGACATCCCCAAGAGGCAGAAAGAGGGAAAGTGAGGACAGACCAAAAAAAAACAAAAAAACAGGAAATGGGGATTGCCACAATAAATAGGAACAGTTGGGGAATATTCTAACACAAGAGCGATCTAACACAAGGAAGGGATGCGCCAGTGTTTGTCTCTTGTGGCCTTTCCTTGCATACCCAGGGAATTGCTGTGGGATGGAAGGTGAATTTCCTCCAGGCCAGGCTGGATTCTGGAGATTTTTTGGGGGCGTGGGGGGGATAACTGCCTAACCTGGGTACACAGGTAGTTGTGAGTTCCTGCATGGAGCAGGAGGTCGGACTAGATGACCCTGGGAGTTCCTTCCAACTCTATGATTCTGTGATTTGACAGTTGCACAAAATTGTCAGTTGTGACATATTTGTAGGATCATATCCAGATGCCTTTGGCATCGTTTGCTGAGGCAGAAACGCACTTTGGGGAAATGGGTAGAACACCGGACAAAACAGGCCCCAATACAGCCCGCTAGGCCTGGGAGATTGCTCTCTTACATGCTGAGTGCCATGTTCCCTCAGCATGTGCATGCACCGCAGTAATGTAGCAGCGCTCCTGGGGCTGACAACTTTATAGTGTTTTTTTTTTACAGCCCTTCCCTGATGGATGGCGTATTGTGATCTGTATTATGATTGGCAGTTGTACTATATACAACAACTGCTGACCGGCATCTATAGACGGCTGCCTTCCGTCGGGCGGGAACCATAAAATCTATGAAAAGGACAATGCGTCTAAAATGCGTGCAGAACAAGAGCTGCCCTGCTCCCTCCCCTAATTTAATACAATGATGCACTATATCTGAGAAGAACCCACAGTCTGTTTCTTAAAATGCGTCACACTGACAGCTTCACACGCCCTGCCATTAGGAGGCTGGTATTCAGCTGTCGTTTGGGTTGCCAGCTCTGGGTTGGGAGATTCCTGGAGATCAAGCAGTGGAAGACCCAGGTTCAAATCCCCACTTGGTCGTGGAAGCTTATTGGGGAATTTTGGGCCAGTCACACACCCAGGAGGAGAAAATTGAGCAGAGGATGCTGCCGGCCTGGAGTCCTTACTGGGGAGAAAAGTGGGGTATAAATTAAATAGATAAATGGAATGGTCTCTGAGGACGGGGGCGCTTTAAGAGGGGCTACGAGGCCATTTTATTCACGAGGGCTTACCACGAAGGGCAAACCGCACAGAGCAGCGGCCTCTAATTTAAAATGCCACATTTTCCTAATTTCATGACCTAGTCTGATAGCCTTGCTGATTGTCTGTCTCCTGCTGCTTGGATTGCATTATATTTTTTAAAAAATGAAACTCTGACCCGCCTTGAGTCTTAGAGAAAAAACCAAGTCAGTAAATAAAGATGTTTGCCGTTCACTCTTAGCAAAGCAGTGGCAACCACAGAGCTATGTAGGCGGCCGGGGCCAGCCCGTGTAAAATCAGCCAGAAGTACTTAACGCTTCTCTGACCCAAAGCTCTTTTGATCAAACATCTCCTCGCCGCCACCCAAGGAGTTCAGGACAGCACGGCACACATGCTCACGACCGTCCTGTGAGCGAGAGAAAGCGATTGACCCCAGAGCATCTCCCTGCAGTGACTGTGAACTTGGGTTTCCCCCAACACCATTTGGCCTGTCTACATCAGGCTTTCTAAGCCAAGGTTTCCTGAATTTTATAGATGTGTGTATGTGTGTGTGTGTGTTTAAATAGTTACATTTTTATCGGGTGGTGTGACTATATATGGTCATATTGAGCTGTTTCCCCATCCTAAAATGGCCAGTGATCATAGAATAATAGAGTTGGAAGGGACCTCATGGGTCATCTAGTCCAACCCCCCCGCACTATGTCCACAGCTCTGCTTCCCAACCGTATTCTGCACGATCGCGCCAATTCTGGGGTTTCTCGAAGCCTGAAGAATATTTCAGGGGTTTCTCAATGGTAAAAAAGTTGAGAAAGTCTCCTCTAGATACACCCTCCAGCCTCCAGCCTCACTTGTCTCCAAGATGTTGGGCTAGATGGTCCATCACTGGCCATTTTGGGGGGCCGACATGACCCTATATGTTCGTATCACCCAACAAATATTTAACAATTAATTAACTGCCTCTCATTCAGGAAACCCCTCCAAGGCCAACAAGAGTTTCACAAAACCCTGGTTGACAAGACCCAGGGAAGTGAAAAGCATGGTATAAATATCCACTCTTCTTCTTCCAGTGTGGTTCAGGGACAGAGCTGGTCAAATGCTGACGGAAACCGCAATGCATTCTGGGCCGTGGGGGTCTCACCTCACCTGCCACCTCCCTCCAGCCCCGTTTCCAAGAATCTTACAGAATCAGCGTAAACGTGAATGTTTTTTTTCCTACGGTTCTGGCAGGTGTGGAATAATTTGGTTCCCCTCAGGGATTTCCTGCACACACACACACACCCTTTAACCAGTCCTTTCGTTCTTGACAACGACTTCTGCGCATTTTGAAGGAAGGCGCACTCCTGTAAATCTACATCTGGGCCACTGTGGTAATAGAAACATGTTACGCATTGTCCCGCCAATGGCGTCTGCCCCCTCAGGAATAGTTTTCCGGCTGAAAGGCTGGGAGACAAAATTGCTGACGGACACAGTTTGGATCAAATCTGTTGTCTTTTTCCAGCGGATCAAGATAAATACAGAATATATAAAACGGCGGGGGGGGGAGCGGGGGTTCATTTTTAATGCAGCGTCAGCACGAGATCTTTCGAACAAGCCCAGGCCGAGGCGGTATCTTCTGGGGATCGAGTCGCCTAGCAGCGTCTGGCGTTTGTTATGCTTGTGCATTAGGAGACATCGAAATTAAAGTGCTCCGTTTTGCGGTGACCAATGGCTTTCTGCATGGAAGATACCATAGGTGAATTTCTTCCAGGCCAGGCTGGATTCTGGAGATTTTTTGATGGTGATGCTGATCAGTTGGGAATGCTAGAGTCCATCCGCCAAAGCCCCCGGGAACTGATCTCTCTCGTCTGGAGGTGAGCTCTCGTTCCGGAGGATCCCCAGGTCCCACCTGGAGGCTGGCATCCCTATAAACAGCAGAACACAGATTGATCGACAGCTGCCAGACCTTCCAAGGCTGGAGGCCGTCCCCCACTTTCAGGGGAGCCTCTCATTCCAAACCGTAATGGATGCCCAGTCCTTCGGAAACCCCTTTCTCCTCGCTGTTAGCTTCGGCCAGTGCATGCCCAGCTGCACAGGGAAGGGGTCAGCCAGCCCCACGGCAAAGGGGTCGCTCCTCGCCGGCGAGGGGTTAAAGCCGCTATTCCCCCCAGGCAGCCTTCCCTTGGCATCCCCACCGGATTCCAGCAGAACTCACTGCAGCTCCTCCAACGCTGTGATCTCGGTCGGTTAGGAAGCCCGTTCCCACTTGGCTCCGGCCGCTCCCAGCCTGGCTTTGATTACCGCAATGTTTGCTTATCTAATGCTCTGATTTAGCAGAGAGGCAGGAACTCGCACACTTGCCGGGTCGCCTCGGAATCACTCGATTGCTTCCTGACAAGCTGCTTGGGCACATCCTGCCCAGCCAGAGAGAGTGACAAAGAGCCCACAGCGGGCGCAGACCGAATCAGCCAAGTGGGAGGATGAGGGCTGGTGGCAGGGGGCTTTCTTGGGCTCTTGTGCACAGGAACATCTGCCGCAGGTCCATAGCACGGCCACAAGAGGCCTCCGGGTCCCGCCAGGAGTTGGCACCCCTGTTGGCACCCCTGCTTGTCTTGCTCTCTCTGCCTCTGGGCACTGCCCCCTGGGAAAGGGGAAAGGGACTCAGTCTTTCTCTTTGGAGTTGTCCAGAAGCAGTTCACCCTAGTAGCACACGTGCCACAGGCTATGAGCTATACAGTTAGGGGTTTTTCATCCTTATGCGGCTTGCAGAGCACAAGAAGGGAAAAAAAGGGCTGTTAATAACAGAGCATACGCATCGCCCATTGAGTAAATGTGCCGGCCACAAGCCGCAGAAGTGTGAAGGTCCCCTTAGATCAGCCTTTGAGAATCCCCTGAAACGTTCTCCGGCCTTCGAGAAAGCCCAGAAGCGGGGCGATCGGGCAGACTAGGGTTGGGAAGCATGGCTGTGGACATGCCCATCCGGGGTCCTGCTCCTTCCCGTCCCCTCCATGCCATTTGGGAAGGGGGGAACAGGTCAACGTGACCATAGATGGTGTCATCCCCAGATAAATGTTTAACAAATTTAAAAAACTGGCCGGTTGAGGGTCCAGATGGGCACTTGCTGGGACCCCTGGCCCTGATCCGAGTGACCGAGCAAGGAGGGAAGGTGTTCCTGATAGCTGCATTCATAAAGGCTGGAGAGGGTTGACAAGTTACACACCCACGCAACAAATCCAGGGCCAAATGTTGACTGCAGCTGAAAATCTGCCGGCCGCAGCACTGCAGGGGAAAGGTGGACGCTGCTGGGATTGTCAGTGAGGAAATTGCTTGGGATTTCAACGGCTTTCCAGGTTACAGAAGACAATTCTCGAGGAAATGGCTGATGTTATACCCTGCGGAGATCCATCACCAAACCCTGCCCCCCACAGTCTCCATCCCCCTCCCCCAATCTCCAGCAATTGATCACCCCTGAGTTGGCAACTAGAGTTGTCAAGTCCTCCCAGCCAGTGGTGTGAATGGGGGGGGGGAGAAATTCCTGGAGATTTGAGGATGGACAGCAGATGCCACAGACTCCGCCCCCTTCTCCCCAGTGAGATCGCTGTGAATTGTTGTTGTTGTTAATTAGAGATATTGACCACCACTCCCAGGCTAGCTGGCTCATGGCAAGTTACAAGGTAAAAAACCCACAGTAGAACCCCCCATAATCCCACCACTTACAGTTCCCACAACTGAGAGATAACTGGGAGATATATTTCTGTTTGAACCCCAGGTCCAACCTGGAGGTTGGCATCCCTATTATGTGTACCGTTAAGGTTGCCAGATTTGGGAAAGTGGAGCTTGGGCAGGGGCAAGTTTGGGGAAGGGAGGGGAAGGGCACCAGTAGGCTGTAATTTATTTATTTATTTATTTATTCATTCATTCATTCATTCATTTGTTTATTTATTTATATTTATACACTGCTGTTCTCAAATGTCTCTCAGCGGTTTACAAAAATCTGTGAATGCACTAAAATCTCGTAAAAAAAACCTCATTAAAACATAGTTTTAATGCCACATTTTCCACCCTCCAAAGTAGCCATTTTCTCCAAGGAACTGAACTCTGTTGCCTGGAGACCGGTGGTAATTCCAGGAGATCTCCAGCTCCCGCCTGGAGTTTTGTGAACCTCTGTGGAGGAGCGTTCTGCTTCCTGAGTGGTCTTCCGACAGGCGAGCTGAATGGCTTTAAGGTGTGAAGAGGCCTTCCCTTCTTACGAAAAGCAATTTACACCTCCCCCTTGTGGTCCAGGCCCTGCCCCCTTTGCCCCCCCCCCTCCATGCGACCTATGCCACTGTGGGTCTCCCCACCAGAAGACGATGCTGCCCGGCATCTCTCTGTGAGAACCGCCTTTACCCCCACGATCTGCGGGGTGATGTGGCCAGGCCCCTTTCTCTTGTTCTGGCCGTTTTCTTCACGCCTTGAATGCCCTGGGCTTGTTTTCCTGGCAGCGCCGGCCTCCCCTCCCCTCCCTCGCCTTGCGAGCCTCTCCCAGCAGATGGGCCGCGATAAGAATACATGTACAGCCGGGCCCTAAGAGGATTTGCTCCGGGCCTTTCATGGTGCGGGGCCTTTGTGCGGCTCTCAGGCTCTCACGGCTGCCGCGGGACGCGGCCGTGGCCGCGCGTTTGCGCTCTCCCCCGGCTGCCACTCGAAAAGAAAAGAACGCTTCAATAAAGGCGGTGTTTGTTCAGCTTGTTTAAGGGAGCTGGGATGGCCGGGCGAGGCGAGGCGAGGGCCCCGCCATGACGGGCTCTCCCAGGCCTTTGAGAAAGGAGAGGCCGCGGGGCCTGCCGGAGAGAGCGGCCGAGCAGGCCGGCTTAGCCCGCCCGGTGGGAAATGAAAAGGTTTCAGTTGCATTTCAATGCATGCTGAACCCTGAATTCCCGGCCGCTGTTTTGGCATGCCAGACTTGCAAGGCCCACGAGAGGGTACGGGTGAAAGGCCTTTATAGGACTTCTCATAGGGTTGCCAACTTTGGCTTGGGAATTTCCCGGGTTGGTGCCCGTGGAGGGGGGAATTGGGGGAAGGGTTGTTTGGGGGTGTTTCTGGAGCAGCAGTTAGCACTGTGTGAAGCTAAACTGCAGCTATCATACTTGGGGGCTGGATCCGCCTCTAGTGGCAGCCATTTTGAGGCAGCCATTTTGCGGCTGCGCCACTATGCTGTGTCTAGGGTCGACAGCTCTGGGTTGGGAAATACCTGGGACTTTGGGGGTGGACCCGGGATTGGGTGGGATTTGGGGCGAGGGGGGGGGACCTCAGTGGAGGATTACGCTCTGTCAATTCTCCCCAAGCTGGGCATTATTTTGCAAACGTCTACCATGTCCCCTCTTCGGGTTGTCGCTTTTCTAAACCAAGAAGGGCCCATTCCACACACGTTGGATAATGCACTTTCAATGTGCTTTTACAGCTGGATTTTCCTGTGCAGAACATGCATGTGCCGATCACCTAGAGAAGAAAATAGAGGCCTGTGAACTCGGGGGGAAGTCGCAGCAGATGCACGTTGATTTCGTCAGAAGTTGGAGAGAGAAAAAAGGAAGCCCGGAAGATTTCTGGCGTGTCTGTTTCAATTTGGAAACAAGATCAGACCCCTGGGGATTTTGCAGAGAAATTGGGAGGCCCATTTCAGACACTTCCCAATTTGACACCTTAGTTAATTAAAATAGCTACGGCTGCTAAGAAGGGTTGGTGGGTTTTTTTTTTGGAGAACAAAGAGAGATCTTCTGGTGGAGCCCAAATGGCTTTGATCTGTCACCAGTAGGGAACAGGTGGAATACAGCCGAGAATGGCACACCCACTCCCGTTTTCATCGCAACTTAACAACACAGGACTGAAACACCACACAACAGACTGGCAATTAACCCACAGGGCTGCCTTCTATTAGCCCCGACCACGAATACACGGAACAACCACGCTTCCTAGACTTGTTCACAAGTTGTATTGAATGTACATTGAATTAAAAAAAAATTTTTTAACAGATTCTGGACAGCCATCTGACGGAGAGGCTGATTCTGGGAAGTTTCAAGGGGGTGGCAGGTGACAGTGGATGAGCAATGTGGTTGTGGGTGTCCTGCATAGTGCAGGGGGTTGATGACCCAGGAGGTCCCTTCCTACTCTAGGATTCTATGATTCTATTCACAGCCCATGTCCTGAGGACAATTGTTCTTTGTACATGTATGTGCAGGTTGATTCTCGTGGAACATTCAACATGTGTGTTTAGTGTGAGATTTAAGCCCCACATCTGTCCAGGCATGATTCACAACGGTAAAACGAATATGCATTGACTCTTTCTCCCTGTCAGAAGAACAGGCATTCAGAAAAAGAAAAAGAGTTGGTTTTTATAGCCTGCTTTGCACTACCCAAAGGAGTTGCAAAGAGGCTTACAATAGACACCCCATGAAGTCAGTGGGGATGAGAAAGCTCTGGTAGAACTGTTCTGTGAGAACCGCTCTAGCAGAACTATGATGGGCCCAAGGTCCCCCAGCTGGCTGCGTGCGGAGGAGGAGCAGGGAATCAAACTTGGCTCTCCAGATTAGAGGCCACCACTGCACCATGCTGGCCAACTGTAATTCCAGGAGATGTGCAATCCTCCCTATTTGGGAATCCAGAAAGGCACAGGAGCCCAGGGGAGAAGCAGGGAGGGCCAGCCCCCTCCTTGGGGGACGAAAAACAAAAGAGACGGCAGGATGGTGGGAGGCCCTGGGAGAAACGGAGCAGAAGGAGCCGGTGCTGACAGCAAGGCATTCTGGGTAGGGATGCCTGGAGCTGAAGGCAGACCCGGCTGTCCCCATGGTAACCTCAACCCAGGGATGGCAGCCGTCCCCAGCCCACCCGGAGAGGGATGGCTGATTCTAGGTCACAGATGGCAACTGGACCGATGGGGGCACGCCGCTAACCCTGGAGGGTGAAGCAAAGAGGCTTCCGCTCACGTGGGGCATCCCTTTTAGCGAACCCCAAAAACACGCCACCCGGGGCCGGCCGGGAAGGGCGAAAGGGGCAAGGAAGCCAGCCTCCAGGACGGGTCTGCAAGAGAATTCCCCAACAATGTTCATCGCTTTTTCCCGAAAATGCTGGAATCCAGCTTCCTTTCTAAGACATTGCTTTTGATTGGCACCGTTGACCTCTGGGCGGGTGGGGACACGCACGTGTGGGCCTGCAGTGGCCGGCAAAGGGCTTGCCTACGGCCTCGGGGACGGGGCAAATATTTTATGAGTAATTTAATATCTGGAACGCCGGCTTGCGTGTTCCCAGAGAGAGAAAGGGGGAGGGATAGACTGCTTTTGACCCACAAAGCTACTTTTCATAAGTAAAGAGACGGAGAGCCCAGGAATTAACCTCTCCAAGCCCAGAGTGCTTGATATGTCACAACAAACCATGGTTTGTTATTAGGGGGGGGGGGAGAAGCTGTGGAGAAGCCTTCAACTGTGACCCTAGGGGTGTCAACTCCAGAGGGACAATGAACCGAGGGACGATAGAGAGCCAGCATGGAGAAGTGGGTAGAGGGTTGGCTTAACATTCACGTAGGCCCCAATACATGGAAGCTGGTGGGGGGAGCAGAGGAATGAGCATTGACTTCTCCTAACCTGGGCCTAGTCTGCACACATAGGATAATGCACTTTCAATGTGCTTTGGCAGCTGGATTTTCCTGTGCAGAACAGGAAAATCTACTTCTAAAGTGCATTGAAAGTGCATTATCTATTGTGTGCAGACTAGGCCCTGGTTTGCCTGCCATTGTTTGTATGTTGTCCGTTTCCTCCTCTCTTTTTAAAATTGCTGCTTAAATTCCTGGTTGCGTTGGCGTTTTGGGGGAAGCGGGGAGCATTCTAACCCAACTGTTTTGTTGTTGTTGTTGTTGTTGTTGTTGTTGTTGTTGTTGTTGTTGTTGTTTTGCAGCCTCATTGCTCGATTGGCGTCCACAGCTTTTGTGAGCTGCTTTGGAAAAGACCCCCACCCCCAACCCATTTAGAGCGTGGAATGTAAACCTTGAAAATAAACAAACAGGCTATCTTCTGGAACATACATCAAACAAACTTTTTCAGTCTTTTGACCCTGAAATATTTGTCAGGCTCCGGGGAACACTAGAAGTGATAAGATGCCCTTTCAGAGAAGTCGCCAAGGATGTAAGATGGCCTGTAGAGCAACAGCAGAAGTGGCCTTCTGTGATGTCTAGTGATGTCAGTGACCATTTGAACTTCTGGGAAAGGCTGCAGAACACCTGGGGAACTGTTGCAGAGCCCTGGTTGGGAATCCCTGATGTAAAAACTTACTTAAAAAAAAAAGTGATTAAAAATTTGGAGATGAGGCCAAGAATACCCATGCAAGATGAGGGTTTCTCCCGCAGCAATGGTGATGCTTCTCCCCCAAATGCCAGGGGGTGCCAACCTCCAGGTGGCTCCTACAACTCTCCTGGAATTACAACCAGTCTTCAGAACAGTTCCCATGGCTTATCATGAGTTCCCTCCCCTCCCCAAACCCTGCTCTCCAAATCTACAGGGATTTCTCATCCTGGGGTTAGCAACCAAATCTAGAATTTCATCCCTCCCCCCCCCCCCTTCCCATGGCTGTTTGGGAAAACCTTACAGGGGTAGTCAAACTGCGGCCCTCCAGATGTCCATGGACTACAATTTCCAGAAGCCCCTGCCAGCGAATGCTTGCAGGGGCTTCTGGGAATTGTAGTCCATGGACATCTGGAGGGCCGCAGTTTGACTACCCTGTAAGTAACTGTGTCACCCCCTTTTTGCAGTTCAGCTCTGCAATCTTTGTGTATTTGCTGCCTCCTTGTGGTGGACAGCAATATTACTCACACCAGAAAGGGGGAAAAATCAGTTTCTTTGTGATCCATCAACACAATTTGATTCCAATCGCATCTTTAAGACCAACAAAGATTTATTCAAAGCATGAGCTTTCCACACATGCACTCGAAAGCTCACGCTTTCAGTCCCCTACCTTCTCGGAGATTTAAAAGCACACAAAACCCCAGGCGGGTGCTCATCCAATCTTCTCCCAAAAACCTCCAACGAAGGAGAACCCACCCAAAAGCGTGGTTGAGGCTCAAACCGATAATAAGTCTACACACCCGCCCCCCCTGCCCAGCTCCTGGGTGCGAGAATGACATGCACATGTGCAGGTAAGGATGCCTTTCATTCTTCAGCACACATGTTTATTTATTTAGAAGAGCAATGGGACAAAGCATGTGGGAATGGGCAAGAGTTGGGGGCGCGAGTATCCTGGATAGAAAGCTCAAAGGCCCTGAGTTTTGGAGCTGACCGACGACGTCTTCCAGGAGATGACACCAGGTCAATGGCAGAATCCGGCTGAGAACGAGCAAGCGGCAGGTACGGTCTTGGGGTGCTCTCAGGCATCGGGGAAGATCAGGAAGCCAGAGAAGATGCTGTCGGCCCCCTCCGTGCCCCCGATCAGCGAGTTCTTCTCCGTGGGCTCCAGCCAGACGGACTCACCTGCCGCCAGGCGGACCACCACGCCCCCCGTGGACACCTGGAAAGTGTTGTGAACGAAGTCGCAGAAGCCCACCACCTTCTCCCCTCGGCTGCCCTGGCCTTTCTTGATGTGGACACAGAGGTTGCCCCGAGAGGTGACGTGGTAGGTGAAGTAGTAAAGGCCCGGCATCTCGCAGGTGAATCGGCCGTAGCGGTTCTCGTAGTGACGGTTCACGTTGACGAGGACCCGGTCGAATCGGATGGGCTGGCTGCGCCGTGGGATCATGGTGAGGCCCCTGGCTGCCGAGAAAGCCGATTTGAGGGTGGTCTTGTAGTCTCCGGATTCTCCTTTGGGACCACGGGGGCCAGCCGGGCCAGGAGGACCTCTGGACCCTCCTGGGCCTTTGGGGCCAACTTTTCCTGGATGGCCATCTTCTCCGGGGTCTCCTTTCTCCCCAACGTCTCTGGCGTCCTCAGACGTCCCGGGAGGGCCTAAGGAAGGAAAGCAGAAAGATAGAAAAGAACGGAAAGAGACGAAGCAAAAGGCGAGGATGAAAATGACTGGTGAAAAGGGTTAGCTAGGCCCACGTCCCCGCGAGAAGATACAAACCCTCCCCAAGGCCTTCTAGACTCCTCTGCTCCCACCATCAATGGGAGAGCTCCTCAGAAGCTCCGGTGATATCATCGTTCCTTTAGGGAGCAATCTTTCGTTTCCCTTTTATCCCTTGCCACTGCTGATAGGGATGGGAGGAAAAAGGGAATACCCATGAATGCATGAGGCTGCTGTATACTGAGTCAGACCTTTGGCTTGTCAAGGTCAATACTGTCTACTCTGACCGGCAGCAGCTCTCCAGGTTCATGGGCCGAGGTCTTTAATTCACCCACCCACCCATCATCTGTCTGTCTGTCTGTCTGTCTATCCGTCCGTCCGTCTGTCCACCCGCCCATCCATCCATCCATCCATCCATCCATCCATCCATCCATCCATCCATCCTTCCATCCATCCATCCATCCATCCATCCATCCATCCATCCATCCATCCATCCATCCATCCATCCATCCATCCATCCATCCATCTATCTACCTATCTACAAACAAACATTTATTTATTTACTTCATTTCAACCCCAGGTTTCCAGTTCCTGAATGGGGAAAACCTGGAGCTTTGTGGGTGGAGCCTGTGGAAGATAAAGGTCTCAGTGGGGTCCAAGAGGCCCGCCTCCAAAATTGCCATTTTCTCCCTGGGGACTGAAGTAGGCTGGAGATCAGCTGTAATTCTGGAGGACCCCAGGTCTACCTGAGGCTGGCCTCCCTAGCCTGGCCCCTGGACACCTGGAGGAGAGACCCATCCATGGGCATGCCTCCCGCTGGCTAAACGGAACCTCCGCATCCATCCATCCATCCCCACTCCACTCTCACCTCGTTCCCCCTTCACCCCGTCCACTCCATCGCGGCCGTTGGGCCCGGGGGGGCCTGGCCTGCCGGGGATCCCTGGGATGAGGGCAGGCCCCTGGCAACTGCTGGCGCCCGCCCGCCAGGCCACAGGGAGGCACACCAGTGCCAGACACAGCATCGCTTCAGTGCTCAACATCCTGGGAGGGGAAAGAGGAAGAAGAGCAGGTCACCCAGCGACAGGTTTGACGGGCCCCTCCAGGCCACCAGAGAGGGATTTGTTTTGTTTTTTGGCCGATCCAGGTTGAGAAACCCCTGCAGATTTGGGGGTGGGACCTGGAGAGGACAGGAACCTCAGTGGAATCCCAGGAGATGCCCCTGTCCCACCTGGAGGCTGGCCTCCTTCTCCCCAGGAAGTAGAAACGGGGACGCTAAGGAGTTAGTAAGTTACTTTCTCCAAGATCGCCGCCTTCAGACGACGGCCGAGATTATTGCCACCTTCCTGTACTTCTCCTTTATCCACACAGCACGATAACCCCTCTTGACTGCCTGAGTCTGAAGTTTGATGGCTCGCTCTCCTTTAGGGATTAATTTTCCTCGTTTTCTAACAATGCCGATAAAAGGATTCAATTTTGAATTCTAAAGTGGAAAATGCTTCGACCGAGTCTCCTTCGGTGGCAGCCAGCAGGAGAAACAGCCTCTCTGCCTCCCACAGAACCGGTCTTCGGCTTACCCAATTCCAGAGAGTACCTGGAGATTTCTCACGGTTACCAACTGGTCTCCAGAGGAGCAAGTTCAAGTCCCCTAGAGCAGGGGTAGTCAACCTGTGGTCTTCCAGATGTTCATGGACTACAGTTCCCATGAACCCCTGCCAGTGTTTGCTCATGGGAATTGCAGTCCATGAACATCTGGAGGACCACAGGTTGACTACCCTTGCCCTAGAGAAAACAGCTGCTTGGGTGGAGGGGGCCCTCTATAAGCATTATCCCCTGTCGAGTCCCCTCCCCACCCCAAAAGCCTCCATGTTCAGGAGCAGTGGGCTCATATCCAGAGCCTTCCCCAGTGCCGCCACCCCAGCCTTCCTAATACAGCATCCCCCACAAACTATATGAGCATCCCAAACTCTTTAGCGTTTCCCCATAGAAAAGGGTTCCAAGTCCTTGATTATTTTGCTTTCTCACCCACCCAGCAGAGGGCTGGCCTTGACATCCAAGGTGCATTGGCTAGTGTCAGTGCCTCCTTCACCCCAACAAACATATAGCCCGACAGAAGACTCAGCCTTACCTTGCGGCCTCCCCAAACGCCACCAAGAGAGCAAAGCCGGGTGAGTCTTTGGCCCTGACTGAAGGCACTTCCCCCAACGCAGAGAGGAAGGGAGAGACATATGCGCCCTCTGCATGTTCACACACACACACACCAGGAGTCAAGCGGCTGTCCCGTCCCTGTCCCCCCCCCCCGCCTCCAGCCAGTGTTTGTTGCAAAACAGAAATCGGTGGTTCTTCTCTCTCTCCCCCCCCCTTGCCCCAATTTTTGTCTTCTTCTTTCTTGCATGCTGTGGCAGCACTTTCACATCTGCAGTGGGCCACCCCGCAGGGAAGTGCTCAGCCCCCCCTGGGATATTTCTGAGGATGCTTTTTGCAGCTTCTGCAAAAATTATGGGGAACCTGGTCTTGTGGTTGGGAGTGTCCCAAGCAAGGTTCGTGGTTTGGGCCAATTAGGGAAGCTGCCGAGGACAGCTCACTGCTGGACCGGACCTCGGGTCCTGTTCTGCCCCCTCGGTTCCAAACCATCCCCCTCTTGCCTTCGTCTATGCACGCCAACCTCCTGGTGGGGCCTGGAGACCTCCTGAAATTACAAGTGATCTTCATACTATGGCGATTAATCAGGAGAGGAGCTGTAATTCCGGGAGATCCCCAGGGCCCACCTGGGGATTGGCATCCCTAGCTGGAGACCCTGGAGAGCCAGTCTGCCTTCGTGTGTGGACCCAGTTCTGTTTGGATTGCATGCCTGTCAATGAGCCACCGCATGGTGTAATCAGGTGGCAAACTAATGGGGGGACCTGGGGCTCCCCTAGAATAACATCATATGTCCTTACAACAGAGAGAGTTTCCGCCAGATGAAACGGATGCTTTGCAGGATTGACTCTCTGGCAGTATCTCGTTGTGGTCCCTGTCCTTCCCAGACTCCAGTCCCAAATTTTCAAGGTCTCCCAATCTGGATCTGGTTATCCTAACCCTCCTTCTTCTGCCGGTGGCTAGGGGGGGAGTCTGGCAACCCTAAAGATAAGGAGTCCACTTAGAAACTCCCAGGAGGAAGAACTGCTGACTTCAAATCCCAACTGACTTCCGGTGGTCGCATGCAGGTGTGGCCAACCTGTAGCTCTCCAGGTGTCCGTGGACTACGACTCCCATGAGCCCCTGCCAGGCCATGCTGCATCTGCTTGCAGGAGCTCATGGGAATTGTAGTCCAGAGACGTCTGGAGAGTCACAGTTTGGCCACGCCCGTGGCAAGAGGCGAACAGAGGCGGTGGGCCTCTGCATTTCCTGGGCAGGCACTAACCTGAGCCGGACCTGCTTAGCTTCCGAGATCTCCCAGTTATCACAGCAGAAACGGAAACAAATTTCAAAGCAAAGGCTGTTTTATTGAAGATCTTTACGACAGCTAGAAACCTTTGGGGGAAATGGGGAGGGGGGAGACGAGATATGCAAGGAGCGTGGATGCGTGGGAAGCAGGGATCCCTCGGCGGTTCCCCGAGCCCCTAGTCTGGGAAGAGCAAGAAGCCGGAGAAGACGCTGTCGGAGCCGGCGATGCCCACCATGCCGTTGTAGTCGTTGACCGCCAGCCACACCTGGTGCCCCTCCGTCACCTGCAGGAGGACCCCGCCGGAGCTGACCTGCTTGGCGTTGGCCATGTGGTCGCAGAAGCTGGCCACTTTCTCCCGGTTGTGGTACATGTTCACGCAGAGGTTGGCGGTGTGGGAGGTGTAGAAGGTGAAATAGTAGAGGCCGGAGATGCGGCAGGTGAACTTGCCCGTGCCGGTGTCGAAGTCCTGGTTGATGTTGGTGACGGCTTTGTTGAAGACCACCGGGGTGTTCTTCTCGGGATACTGGCTCGTTTGCCGCATCACCGTGAAGGCTGCCTGATGGTTCCGTTTGTAGCTGCCGGTCTCCCCCGGTTCGCCCACCGCCCCCTTCAGGCCAGGTTCCCCGGGCTCCCCTGCGGGACCTCTGGGGCCGTTTTTCCCAGGTATCCCTGGCAGACCAGGGTCTCCTGTTGGCCCCTTCGGACCTTGGCTTCCATGAGCAGCAGGTATGCCTGCAAAGGTTCAAGAAAGCATCAGTCAAGGTCTGAAAAAGACGAGGAAGAAGGAAGGAAGAAGGGTTTTATACCTTGCTTTTCTCTACCTTAAGGATTCTATGATTCTGCGAGCTTCCAAGCGGCTGACAATTGTCTTCCCTTCCTCTCCCCTTGTGTGGGAGGTGGGGCGGAGAGAGCTCTGAGAGAACTGTGAGCGCCCCCAAGGTCACCCAACCGGCAGCATGGGGAGGAGGAGCTGGGAATCAAAACTGGTTCTCCAGATTAGAGGCTGACACCACGCTGAGAGAGCTGACAGTGTCACCCAAGTCTCCCTGCCTGATCTGGGTTTTTTTGAATGATCTGAATGGTAATAATGCATTGGGAGTCATCCTCTTTTGGAAAATAATCTGGTTTATATCAACTGGGGATGTGTAGCGTTTACAGGAGCTGGGTGGAGCTCTCACTTGGCATGGAGAAGGTCCTAGGGACGCATCTCTGGCAGCCAGCAAGACCTTGGACAGCCACGGCCTGTCAGATCAGACTGCACTGTGCTAGCTGGATCAACATCCTGACTCAGGTCGGCCCCATGCGTTTCTAATGAGTTCTTGAGCCAGAGACACCTGGCCTTTTTGAGCCGCCAAGCGTCTTTGGGATTCTGACGCACTGTGGTGGGCGCCGTCACAAAATGGCTGCCGCAAAATGGCCGCCTTAGAAAACAGAGGCGGCCACAAAATGGCCGCCTCATGAGGCAGAGACAGCCACAAAATGGCTGCCACAGCTCACCTTCAATGCCACACTGAAGATGCTTGTGCTAGGTTGGCAGATGCTGTCAAGTAACAGAGCTCGTCAAATCTCCAACGGCCAATCAGGAGCTTTGCTAGGCAAAAGCCCCACCCGGCACCACCTGCTTTCTAAAACCCCAGGTGGACACCAGAAAAGGTGGTGGGGAAGCCCCGGCCTGAGCTATTGGGTGCTGAGGACAGCAAAGACTCAATACTGAAGGCACCTTCCTCAGGCTAACCAAAGCTGGCAGGCAGAAGCCCCTAAGAGACTGGTTACCTGGCTCTCCCTTGGCTCCTTTCTGGCCGTCACGTCCGTCCTTTCCGGAAACGCCTGGCACACCTGGCAGGCCGGGGATTCCATAGCAGGTGTTAGCTGCGGAAGACGACGACCTCACCAGCAGCAGGACCAGGACGAATGCCCATCCCAGTAAGGTCTTCACATCGAAGCCCATCTTTGCCCTGCCAAGTGGGGGAAGGGAAGCACAGAGTGGGTACCAGGAGGGCATCGCCCAGATCTTTCAGGGGCCGGCCTCACAGCGGAAGCTTTCCCAGGGCCCCCAAGGGGAGGAGAAGACGGCTTTTCCAGAAGCAGTTGCCTCGTTTCAGTAAGAAGCAAGGTGTGAGAAGCTTCTCGCTCTCTCTGGTCTCATGAGGACTAGTCTCTTAGGAAAGCCCATCAGATCTTGGAAACTAAGTAGGGTCAGCCCTGGTTAGTATTCGGAGGGGGGCTTGCTCTGCTACTATTAGAAGGGGATGATGTTTTGGGGACGATGTTTATTTTCGATAGCACCCTACCCTCCGCAGCTCCGTGAAGGAATGGCAGAGACAGACAGGAGACCTGTCACGGCAAGAGAATATTGCACATGTCAAATTTCCTTAAGACAGCATTACAAAAAAAAAAAAAACGGGTATCATGTCAGCCTAGAAGCTCTACACAGCAATTTTGAGCAGGTCTACTCAAGTCCCCATCAGGGATAATTAATGGAGCTTACTCACAGGAAAGTGTTTTTAAGACTGTATGGATAATCTATCAGATTTTCCCCCCTCCCTTTTCTTCTAAGGGCTCTTTTTTTCTCATTTTACCTTCACAACAATCCTGTGAGGTAGGTTAGGTGGAGAGGGAGAGGGAGGAAGAGATTGATTGTCTAGTAAACAAAGCACGGCTTTGAGCCCAAATCTCCCTGGTTCTGGTCCAATGCTCCCCTAGGCCCAGTTTCCCATTACCATTGTTGCATATTGCCATCTTTTTGACCCAAATCACATGGGATGTTGAAAGAAATCTCCTCACACACATACCAACTAAGGGCACCTATATGCAAAGCAGGTTTCTGACAGGTAAAAGGGCAGAAGGACAGTTTTCAATACCCTTAGGTTGACTTTTGGGCCTGCCGGGTGGTTGACTGAAATGGTCCCTCCTCTTTTCTCCTGTGTTATTCCCACAACAACCCCATGAGGTAGGACAGGCTGAAGTCACCGAGAGCGTTTCCACGGGAGCCGAAGGATTTGAATCCAGCTGCCCCAAATCTTAGCCCAACCGCTACCAATCTCAATTCCCCAATAAGTCCCTCCCTTCAAACCCATGGAAAACAACCTCCCTTCTTTGAGTCTCTACAGTGTTCTCTCATTTGTCTCTCCTCTACACAACAGCCTTGTAAGGTAGGACATCCAGAGGGGGGGGAGCCCCAAGACCACCCAGCACGTTTCAAAGTTGAGGAAGGATCTGAACCCGGGGGTCCCCCATTCTAGGCCAGGCCAATGCACTACACCACCTAACCCCTGGTTGGCAAGACAGCAGACCCTCTGGGGTGGAGCCCTGGCAGACAAGATTGGGAGTCTTACCTCTTGGGGCCACAGCCTGACTCCGGTGGCTTGGAAACAGCTCAGCTAGGGAGGGAGTTTCAGGCCCCTCTTGTTGCAGGAGAGAGTTCTCCAGCTTGCAGCGGACGCACGCTAAACGGGGAAGTTGGTGGTGGCCTCCGAGGGCTGGAATCTAGCCCCACCCCACTGCCTCCCAAAAACTAGGAGGCAAAGTCTGGCAAGGTTTTTCAGCAGCGCCCTGGAGACCAACAAGCTTTCCAGCCAGGGAGGAGGGCAGCCTCCAAGGGGAACCGGGGATCCCCTGGGATCGTAGCTCATCTATGGCATTATACTAGGGATGCCAGCCTGTATCCCCCGTGTCCTCTCCAAATCTCCCTGAACTTCCCAGCCTGGAGCTGACAACCCCCCCCCTTCCCAAATTGATGGCCAAGGGCGACTCCATTGCCAGGGTGCAAGCTCCTTCTGTCACTTGTGGCTGTACTGGGCCAGTCTTGGTCCTGTTAGCTTGGACTCTCACAAACAGCTTGGTCACTGAACTCAAAATTGGGCAGACCAAATGAGTCAAGGCATTTTTAATATCTAGGTCTAAGATATCCATAGCATCATAGCATCATCGAATGAGAAGGGCACCTGCAGGCCATCTAGTCCAACCCCCTGCTCAAGGCAGGATCAGCCTCAAGCATCCAGGAGAAGGATCTGTCCAGCTGCTGGTTGAAGACCGCCAGTGAGGGGAACTCACCACCTCCTTAGGCACTGCTGAACTACTCGGACAGTGAAGAAAATGTTTTCCCTGTTATCTAGGCAGTGCATAGTTTAAACCCACTGCATCTCTGCCCTCCTCCAAGTGACAATCTTTCAAATACTTCAAGAGAACAATCCTATCCCCTCTCAGTCTCTTCTCGTCCAGGCTGAACATCCCCAAGTCCCTCCTAAGCCTTTCTACACAGGGTTTGACCCATAGGCTCCGGATCATGCCCGTTGCTCTCCCCTGCACCGTCCCCTTTTTGCTCACATCCTTTCTGAAGGAAGGCCACCAGAACTGCACAAGGCGCTCCAGGTGGGGTCTGACCAATGCGGCATACAGCAGGACTGTATCACCCTGCAATTTGGATGTGATGCCTCTGCTGATGTAGCTGCATCTATAAAAACAGGAATGGGCTTATGATGTTCTTGTCTTCATGCCAAGGTGTGCATCTCCTTCTTTTTGCACACACCCTTGAAGGCTATACTCTTCCTTCCGGATGCACAGTTTGTGGCTCCACAATCACTGGTCCTGCACCAATTTCAAAACCAGGAGGGGTTTTGTTCTGCTGGAGGAACATATATCAGAGAAGGGGGGGGGGGGTAATTGCCCTACAATCTGTTAGCAACAATGGTTCAAAGCATACCTTTGCATCTGCGGCGTATGGAACGGCCGGCTGCGCACGGCAGGGGGGCTTAGCATTCATGTGCAGATGCGAGAGATGATGCATCTGCTCCCCGCTAGGAAATTTAACTTCTATGGATTCTGGAGGAGGAACTCCCCCCCTCCCCCCAAAAAAGAATGACTACTCGCAGCTCTTCTTTTCCTGCATACAGAGGTCCCATGTTCCACGTTCTGTTCATGAGTTAGGCAAGGATGTTGCCAGATTTCATGACAGCTCCCCTTCAGTTGAGAGGTTCAGATTCAAACTAGAGATCTAGTTTGGTGTAGTGGTTAGGAGTGCAGACTTCTAATCTGGTGAGCCGGGTTCGATTCTGCACTCCCACATATGGAACCAGCTGGGTGACCTTGGGCTCGCCACGGCACTGATAGAGCTGTTCTGACCAAGCAGTAATATCAGGGCTCTCTCAGCCTCACTCACCCCACAGGGTGTCTGTTGTGGGGAGAGGAAAGGGAAGGAGAATGTGAGCCGCTTTGAGCCTCCTTCGGGTAGAAAAACGCAGCATATAAGAACAAACTCTTCTTCAGTAATCTCAGGGCTCTCTCAGCCTCACCTCCCTCACAGGGTGTCTGTTGTGGGGAGAGGAAAGGGAAGGCAAATGTAAGCCGCTTCGAGACTCCTTCTGGAAGAGAAAAGGGGCATCTGAGAACCAACTCTTCTTCTTCTTTGTGGTTTCTCTACGCTGGTGACAGAGCGGCAGCCGTGCTCCCCCCCCACCCCCATACCACATTTGTGAAATGGGAAATCGGGGGAAACAGAGGGCGTCAAAATGGCCTTGGAGAGACAAAGCGGAAAGGGAAAGTGGCCAATGCAAATGGGGCAGGATGCAAGAGGCCATCCCAGCCGGGCATAACAATGAAAATCTGGGATCAGTTTGGGTTGCCATCTCTGGGTTGGAAAACACCTGGAGGTTGACGGGGAGGGCTGGAAGTGGGGAGTGGAAGGACCCCAATGGAATCTCACACCATGGCCTTCACTTTCCATAGCAGCCATTTCATAGAATCAGAAAATCATAGAGTTGGAAGGGCCCTCCAGAGTCATCTAGTCCAACCCCCTGCACATTGCAGGAACTTGCAATGACCTGACCCCAAATTTCATGCCCAAGTGATCCCTCCAGCAAAAATCTCCAGAAGCTTTCCCCAAGGGAACAGATCTCTATTGCTTGCAGATCTGTTGTAATCATGGAAGATCCCCTGTGCAACCCCAGGACCACTGCAGGACTCCAAGTGCCCCCTCCCTGGCTCGTGAGGCCTCCCTCGTCACCCTGGACCGCTTGGTGGTTTTGCAAACAAGCCTTTGTGTGATTCAGCATCTGCCTCTGTCTCTACCCCGCCACACTTCTGCTTAAATTGTTGTTGATGGGTGTTATTTGTGCTGAGCATAACATTTCAGCGTTTCTTTCAGGCAGAAGTTGGCTTCCCCCCACTCAGACACACAGACAATTCCCGGCACAAAATGAAGAACCGGTTTGGCAATACGGTAATGGAGCGTTTGAGCCAAGAAATAAAGACCACCGTGGCCAAGCGTGAGAGGTGTGGGGAAAGCCCAGGGCTTGGGAAATGCGCACCCCCTGCGCTCTGTGAATCTGGGTCTGTGGTAGCAACACACAAGACTTGGCGGTGGGAAATGCCAAGTTCCATCCCTCATTTTTCCACCCGGAGGTTCTCAGTTAGCCCCTTTCATAAGGCTGCCGACCTCCAGGTGTGGGAATCACAAATAATCTTGAACTGGGGCTGAACAGAGTGCCACAAGAGTAAAGCAATCAACTGTAGAAAGAAGAAAATATTTGTCTGTTGTCGTTTTTTTCTTCCTTGTTTCTAATTTATTTGCAGCGGTCACCAAAGCGCCGTCCAGTAACAACTACTTTCAAAGTGTTTTCCTAAGTGGCAAAGACCTTGCAAGAATTCTAATAGAGCCTGGAGTATGTTTTGAATAGTAAAGGCCAATTTTCTCAAAATGGATGTCACATAGACGACACCAACTATTGGTTGCACTTGTGCACAATTCTGTTCCAGGGGGAGTCCCGCTTTCAGGATGGGGACAAGCCTAAAGGGAAACATATGGTCCTGCTCTGTGAGAACAGCTCTAACAGGGCTGTGACTAGCCCAAGGTCTCCCAGGGGGCTGCATGGGGAGGAGGAGTGGAGAATCAAGCCCAACTACCCAGATTAGATGCCCCTGTTCTTAACCACTATCCCATGCTGGCTCCAGAGTAGTGGTAATCGGCACTATCGTAGGAATCTCCCTATTCTTTTAAAATCCCTTCATCGGTTTCATTCACTTGGTGTTTTTGGATCGTTTCATATTTCGTACTCATGACAATCCCCGAGCCCTCATCGGTTATCTGCTATTCAGAGCATGCCTTTGCAGCTTGTGAAAAGGCAGGCTGTGTGCATGGCATGGCCCCTTCTTGATCATGCATGCGCCATGTCCTGCCCTCAAGCTCTTTGGGGGAACGTGCTGCTAAATCCTCGAACCGGCCGCCTCACGAAACAAACAAGGCCAGGCGAGTTACCCAATTCGGAGGAAATTTTATTTTGTGCTCACGGAAAATGCAAGGAACAGTATAAATGCAGGAGATGGGGATGTTCGCATGCGCGCTTATGCGCTTCCACGTGGGAAATACCCACCCCCTTGAGCCATAGCCTTTGCTAGAAGAAGGAGCCACAGAGCGTAATTCGGGGACCACAGCCTGTGGCCGGGACATGTCCCCTCATGCGCTTCTCCTCAGACGGAGGACGGGAAGAGCAAGAAGCCGTTGAAGACGCTGTCGGCCTCACTGCCCTCGTAAACCTTGTTCCCCGCGGCGGGGTCGCTCTCCAGCCAGACCGTGTCCCCCGCGGCCAGCCTCAGGACGCTGCCGCCCGAGTTGACCTGCAGAAGGCCGTCGCTGTTGTCGTCGCAGAAGGTGGCCACTTTGGTGCCCGAGTGCGCCAGGCCGAGGCACAGGTTGCCGGCGGAAACCACCTGGAAGGAGAAGTAATAGTAGCCGGGGTCCTTGCAGGTGAACACGCCCCTCAGGCCGCTGTAGCCGTTGTCCTGGTTGGTGATGATGTGGTCGAAGACCACAACGTTGCCATTCGGTTCCGGGCTCCGCCGCGAGGCGGAGAAGGCGGCCCTGGCTTGGTGCATGACGTTGCCGACTTGGCCCTTCGGCCCCTGGTCTCCTGCTTCCCCAGGGGGGCCGTGGGGCCCATCCGGACCTCGGAAGCCTAAGTTCCCTGGGATGCCCGGCACCCCCGGCTCCCCCGGATCGCCCTTGGGCCCGTGCACCCCGATGCTTCTGCCGGACCGCCCTGGAAGGAAAGGGGAGAAGGGTGCACATGTTAGCATTCTGTGACTCAGCTGGGGGCCAAGTGGCCGACTTGTGCTCCGGCATCAGGGCCAGGAGTCACTTCCCTGGGTATCGTGCATTTAATCCGGATGCCAGACTCTCCAAATGGCCTGCCTCACAGGGTTGTGAGAATGTTTGTGTGTGTGTGTGTGTGTGTGTGGCGGGGGGGGGGGAAGAACAATGTTAGGCTTGTCAGATCCAGTTTATGAAACAGCTGGAGATTTTTTTTGGGGGGGGAAGAGTCTGAGGGTGCAGAGTTTGGGGATTTTGATGGGGCACAATGCTACAGGGCCCACCTTCCAAAGGGGCTGTTTTCTCCAGAGGAATCGATCTCTGCCAGTTGGAGGTCAGTTGGGATTCTGGGACCTCTCCAGCCTCAAACTGGAGCTTGGCAACCATAGCTCTATGCTGCTTTGAACCCCCAAACTGGGGGGGGGGAGGGAGTGGGATATGCCTAAAAGCATGCAATGCAAATCCGAGTGCTAAAAGGTGGCATTCCTAAAATCTGAAGGCATCAGTCCATCAGAATCAAAACTGGAAGAGATTTTGAAAGGCCATTCAGTCCAGCCCCATACCTTCTTAGGGTCCTAAAAACAGCACACCCTCCTGTGTGCTCATCCAATCTCCTCCTAAAGACTCCACCACCCTCCAAGACAGCACATCCCACCTGTGAACAGTCCTCACGCCCAGAAAGTGTGTTTTTTTTAACATTTAGGTGGAACCTCCTTGCGGAACCTTCTATGATTCTAAGTGGAACCTCCTTGCTCATCATTCGAACCCACTGCTGCATTCAACCAGTTGGCCCCCTCTCCAACAGGTCTACACAGCTGTCGCCTCACCCTTGGCCCTCCTCTTCTCCCACGAGGACTTACCTGGCTCTCCTACGTCCCCCTTCTGTCCCGTCCGTCCGTCTAAGCCTCGAGTCCCCGGGTGTCCATCTTGGCCATTGGGAGCTTGGCAGAAGCTTTCCTGGGTTCTCGCTTGTGGTGCCACCACCGCCAGGATCAGGGCCGAGGTGCAGGCCGCCAGCCAGAAGCCGTTCGCCATCCTGCCTCTGTAGATGCCAGCAGAGGGCAAGCTGAAAGACTTGCTTTCACACCCCACCCCACCCCACACAGTGTAGGAACGGTCTCCCTAAGCTTGTGGCTCGACTAAATTGGAATTTAAAAACCTCAAACAGTTTGAAAGTACCGTAGAAAGAGTCACTTACCTGCCAGCCAAGGGTTCTCTGCCAGATTATGCAGTCAGGGTGTGTCTCTTGGGCACGGAGCAAGACGGAGGAGCAGAGTGGGGTTAATGGGCTTGGCTGAGTCAAAGAAAAGGAAGTTTCCTTCCTGTATTTCTGCTTCCCGTCGCTTCTTTTTCTCTCCCCGGCCCCTACAGTGTGAGCTCAGAAGAATCTCAGCCGCTGCTGTGCCCTTCTCTCTATGGGGATCTTTTGAGACCCCCCAAGGAATTTCGAAGTTGCTGCACGGAGGCAGGCCTGGCAAGACACCTGTGAATTCATAGAATCAAAGAATCATAGAATAATAGAGTTGGAAGGGACCTCATGGGTCATCTAGTCCAACCCCCTGCACTATGCAGGACACTCACAACCCTATCGCTCATCCACTGTCACCTGCCACCCCCTTAAGTTTTCACAGAATCAGAGTTGTGTTTCCCACCACTTCTGCCACCTGATGAGCTTTAGAAAGGGGTTAGCCAAATGCACAGAAAGGCAAAGCCCATCCGTGGCTCTTCGCTTTAGTGGTTAAATGAAACCTCCATGTGCAGAGGCAGTCTCTCTTTAAATACCAGAAAATGGGAGCGAGCTGGTTGTATGCCGGCCAGGGGGCGTGCTGCAACCAGAAACTTGGCCCCTAAAGGAAGTGAGATGCTTTTGGTCTGACACAAGAAGATGAAGAAGGAGAAGAGTTGGTTCTTATGCCCCACGCTGAGTTCCACGAAAGAGAAGCAGCATCGAAAATATTTAAAAGGCTGCCATGTAGAGGATGGAGCAGAGTTGTTCTCTCTTGCCCCAGAGGGACAGACCAGAATCGATGGGATGAAATTAATTCTAAAGAAATTCTGTCTAAACATCCGGAAGAAGTTCCTGACAGTCAGAGCGGTTTCTCAGTGGAACAGGCTTCCTCGGGAGGTGGTGGGTTCTCCATCTTTGGAGATTTTGAAACAGAGGCTGGAGAGCCATCTGACGGAGAGGCGTATTCTGGGAAGGCTCAAGGGGGTGGCAGGTTACCGTGGATGTGAGTGTCCTGCACAGTGCAGGGGGTTGGACTAGATGACCCAGGAGGTCCCTTCCAACTCTATGATTTTATGATTCTATGATTCTATGAAAAATAGACTAGGTGGAATCTAGAGGGCGAGAGGCCCGGCCCTATTTCCACCCCATGTGCCACCTGTGGGCCAGCAGTGCCGTGTCCCCTCCCGGGATGTCGGAATGGTTATCGCTCATTTCTCCCAGGGGAAACACCAAATCCAATTGGGGATGTTTGAGCTGAGCATTTGCACTGAGCTCTCACCAACCGTCTGAGCATCCATGCATCATCTGGAACATCAACATAAAGGGAACACACCTGGAACGTGAATGGGGTGCACGTCCCCCGACTGGCCAGCCTGCAGACTCTCCTAGTGCCAGAGAAGCCTGTACACTAGGTGGCGCCAGTGCGCTGAGAATGCGCACCACCCTCTCTTCCCCAAACCGGGTCAAGCAGTCTCCTTCCGAATGAATGGCTGGCGCAGGGTAGCCTTTGAGATCCACAAAAGCTGTGCGGCTAATGGCGGTTGCTCACCGTCAGGGACCGGCCAAATCACCCCCTTTATACTATTCAGTTCTTGCTCTCGGCCGGCTCGAGGAAAATGGCGCTGCGGGCGATTCTCACCCAGCGTTTGATCATCCTTCCGGTCACATCTGGCCCTGCCGAGCCAGCTGTTTCGGGCACGATGGAATAGAGGCACTTCCCCCAGGAACTGATCGCTGACTCCCTCCCCCGTATTTTATTATAGAGGGCTTTGATATAAAAATACCTTTAAAAAGCAAGGGAGAATGCCATTTTAATTAACAACCTCCTGCTAGCCTCCCGTCTACCCTGCTCCTTTCCCGGATAACGTGGAGTCAGTTTGCAGTACCTCTCTTCAGCTTATTGCGCGCTGGGGATGGTTGTGCTTTACCGCTTTTTTCAGCAGTCGCCTTCTGGCGGTTTTCTGGCAGGTGTTCGACAGGTGAAGACCCGTCAGGCGTACTGCAATCAAATGAAATAGTTTTCAAGCTGACGATGGCAAACGAACAGTTTATCCCCCTATAAACAATCCCTCCGACTTCCAAAACATCAAAACGAACTCCTAGGCTTTCTTTCGTTTTCGGGATCTTTGCCAGTGATGTAAGATACTCTTTAATAATAGGTCCTCTTTAAATGTATTCCTATCATATATCAGAAGGATGTGACTTTAATCCTATGGTAATATGTATGCGATTCAATCTTTAAATGTTTCTATGGTGTCCGTTATACAGAGGTCTATAAAAATTAGCATCACCAAGGGTAAATGGTGTAAAGCAGGGGTAGTCAACCTGAGGTCCTCCAGATGCCCATGGACTACAATGCTGGCAGGGGTTCATGGGAACTGTAGTCCATGGACATCTGGAGCACCACAGGTTGACTACCCCTGGTGTAAATTATATATAATCGTTCCCCTTAAATCCTTCCCAAGAGCAAGTATCCAGAACCCACCATTAACCCCCCCCCCAGCAACACAAGACAAACCGAGGTGCAAGCATGTGACAGGAAGTCGCATGATGTCACAGTCACGTGACGGCCATGTGACAACAAGAAGCAATACCCTGGCTGTGATTGAAAAGAATCCTCACCTCACCATCTTGTGGTACCTTTCGGTCTCCTCGCAAACACAAGAGCTCCATAGGAGCCAATAACCTTAACTTATGGGGAGGAAGATCATTGACAACGTTCTGCCCGCGTCCTTGCTTCCCCGCCCCCCCTTTCATTAAGCACCCCGAACATGCAGGCTGTTTAGCTATTCCAAACTTGCAAACAATACAGATGGGATCATTAAGATGGAGGCGATTAAAAATTTATCAGCTCTGCGTTGCGGGCGCAGGCGTGTTTGAAACTCCCTGGTTCTCAGGTCCTGTTTCCGAGGAGATGAAAAGGTGACTTGAAAAGCCAGAATGTCTCCTTTGCCTCCCGTTTCTCCTTCAAGGCCTCTTCTCCTTCTTCGGCGTCCGCTCCCGTGGTTGTACGCCGACTCTGGGCCCATCTCTCAGTTCTCGATACGTTTGCCTCCCTTTGATTCCTCGCCTCTTCATCTCGGTCGGCCGGGCAGCCGCGGCGTCGCGCGGACGACATTCGCCCGCCTTTCAAACAACGGCAGCTTCTCGCCTTCCCTTTCGAGGCGTTTTCCTCTGGTGCCCCTCCCCCTTCCTCGCGTCTCTGGGGCCGAGGCATGCAAACATGCCTTCTTCTGTGGGGCGAAGGTAGCTGGAAAGTCTCTGTAAACAGGCCATGGAGGGATGCCATGGGGAACCTCCCTGGAGGATCACCTTGTGGGGCGTCCAAGGAGATGGCTGCTTCGCAAATCCCCCTGCGTCAGGCAGACCACAGGCACTCCCAGCAGAAAGCAGCCATCTTGGACACTGGAACCTGCTTGTCAATTCATAGAATAGAATCATAGAGTTGGAAGGGATCTCATGGGTCATCTAGTCCACCCCCTGTACTATGCAGGACACTCATATCCCTATTGCTCATCCACTGTAACCTGCCACCCCCTTGAGCCTTCACAGAATCAGCCTCTCTGTCAGATGGCTATCTAGCCTCTGTTTTAAAATCTCCAGAGATGGAGGACCCACCACATCCCGAGGAAGCCTATTCCACTGAGAAACCGCTCGAACTGTCAGGAACTTCTTCTGGATGTTTAGACGGAATTTCTTTTGAATTAATTTCATCCTATTGGTTCTGGTCCGTCCCTCCGGGACAAGAGACAACAAGTCTACTTCATCCTCTATAATGGCAGCCTTTTAAATACTTGAAAATGGTTATCAGATCCCCTCTCAGTCGTCTCCTCTCCAGGCTAAACAGACCAAACTCCCCCAACCTTTCCTCCTACATCTTGGCCTCCAAACCCCTCACCATCTTTGTTGCCCTCCTCTGGACACACTCTAGTTTGTCTACATCCCTCTTCACCTTGGGTGCCCAAAACTGAACACAGTGCTCCAAGTGAGCCCTAACCAGAGCAGAGTAAATTCAGATCACCACATACATTTTATTTACTTACTTACTCAGGGATTTATATACTGCCCCTCTTGGACCTACTGTCTCAGGGCGGTTTACAGAATGCATGCATGCGCCAAATGCATTGATAGAGAGTGTGCCTTAGCACATTGGCTTTTCCTCCCACCTCTGCACGACCACTTGCTTGTGAGCATGCTGCCGACGTATCGAGGGAAAGCCCATGTGCATGCTCTCCCCCTGCGTTTCCAGTACTGCAAATAACAATGGGGCTTCCACCCCCCAGGAGGGGCCTAGAGCTCTCTTGCGATTACAGCTCATCTCCAGCTCTGGAGATCAGCTCCCCTGAGGAAATGGCTGCTTTCGGAGCAAACTCTAGGGCATTACAGCTCAACGAGGTCCCTTTTCTCCTTAAAGCCTGCCCTCCCCAGCCTCCAGCCCCAAATCTCCAGGAATTTCCCCGCCTGGAGCTGGCTACCCCAAACCACAGTCCTGTACAGGGCTGCCCTGGCTCTCCTATGGAATGCACTCCTGCCAGACGTTCACCCGCCACCTGGTTTTTTCTCACATTTTCAGAGAGTGCTAAAACGCGGCTGCCGCATGATTCTGCATCAGATCCTTTTCACTAGAACTGTCCCCAAAATGGAGCCCCCCAGGCTTGACGTGCCAGGAAGGAGAGCAATGGAGGTTTTTCCAGACAGAAGAGCAACATTCCCATCTCTGAAGCTGACCAGCAAGCCCCTGTCTGTGCGGAACAGCCCCCATTTCAGACGGTCCTCAAACATGACCTTCCTTTGGGCCAGCAGGTGGAGCCCTCTCCTCAACTGAGCCAGCTAGAGACTTTTTCAACCCCTTTATCTTTGTGAACATTTCAAGGCAGACTCTCTCCTTGTGCATTCCCTACAGGATCCCATAATGGGAAATCATTAGATTCCAAATTAAAATATCCTCAAAGAGGGCCACGGAGCGGAGAAGGCTGGCCTACGACCTCCCTGCGAAAGCACGTTCGCGCTTCATAATTAGCTGCCTCCGCGCAAAGACAAACGTTTGCCAGGATTTGGGGGCAGGAGGGGGGTGGGCATCACACAGCCACTGTGCCCCAGAACTGGCTGGCACCCTGGGGACCAGAAGACTGCGATCTCTCCCATCATATCCTCAAATACAGAAAGTTTTCCCCTGCCGCCCGCCCCCTCCACTTTGGGCTCGCCTTCAACTTCTTCCTCTTGGTCAGCCTTTCTCAAGTTTCTTTACTGTTGAGAACAGCCCTGAAACATTCTTCAGGCTTCCAGAAACCCTAGAAGTGGTGTTATTATGCAGAATATGGCTGGGAAGCAGAGATGTAGACATGCCCACCTGTGGACCCTCCCTTTACCAACCCCTCCCGGTCTATAATTGGCCATTTTGGAAACGGGGAGCAGATCAACATGACCATACGCGGTTGTATCACCCCAAGGAATGTGTAACAAATTTAAAACATATATTTTAAATGAATTGATTCCCACCCAGTCAGGAAACCCTTCCAGGGCCATCAAGAAACCCCAGGGTTTCATGAAATGCTGAGCTTCTTGAGAATGGGACAAGAAAGGATTACTCCTCCCCTGGCCAGCAGGTGGCAGCGAAGAAGACTCGTGGGGTTCCCGCAAAGAGGTCAGAATACCGCACCTCTTTCCGATACTTACACAAAACGTTCTGTCTTTTTTTTTTTTTTTGTTAAGCCCCTCTTGGTGCCATCTTTCGCGTGTGACTGCTGCAAAATCAAGCAGAAATGTTAGCAGCTCCGTTTCGGACGGACTTCCTCGGAGGATAGTCGGCAAAGGGCACGGTTGGAATTTCACCCTGAGCTGGGAGAAAGCCCGGCAGACAGGGGACTTCTGGAAAGTTCACGAAATTCATCCATAGCCCCTCCGCAGGGCCTGCCCATAACAGCGACGGCCTCAGCAGTAATGCTCAGAGGAAGGGAGCAGCCCAACTATTCACGGCTGGGCCTTTTCAGTGGAAACGGGAGAAGGTCACCCTGACGGCTTTCTCTAATCTGCCTGCTATTTAGCTCTTATCTCATGCAAATTGAATCATGCAATGCAATTTCCAGACGCCATATATGCAATTTTTCAATAACGTGTGCATAAAGAGATGGCCGCTATTATCCGGATGTTATAGGTATAAATGGTATACATAGGTTGAGTCTCAAGTCCTCTCCTGGTTGAGTAACTCGTCACGTGAGGTGGGTTTTCTGCTGAATCTAGGGTGGGACACAGAGGTGGGGTTAGGGATGGGGACTATTTTAGGAGCTTTCTGACATGCTGACCTTACCCTGAAGTGACGTTGGCACGTTGAGGATGTCAGGGGTGACGCTCTGGCTTTTGGGCGAAACTCTATGGTAGAATTTGCTTCGGACCATAGAGTTTTCCCCTGAAACGAGAGGATAAACCCTCCCCACCGATGACCCTGACCTGCTGATGTCAGTTCTGGGTAGTGTTAAAAAGCAACATTCTTCCAGGTTGTGTGGAGTTCAGGAGGAAGTAGCTCAGTGGTAGAACATCTGCTCGGCAGTCAGAAGCCCCCAGGTTCAATCCCTGGCTCCTCTAGCAGCCCCGGGACTATTTTTAGAGAGGGGCAGCCTTAAAGACCAACAAATAAAAAGTAAAATAAATAAATACACGAATCAAGCAGTAAGTGACACGCTGGCACTTTATCTGAGAGCACAGCAGATTCATGGTGACTTGTAGAGTTCTCAAGGCCGGAGACAGGTGGTTAGCTATTGCCTGCCATTCAAGGAGGAAACCCACAAGCTTGCAAACGTTCCCTGAGCATTCGCTTCTTCCCCCGGCTGCCCCCCTTCCCCGGCATCCCTCTCCATATCACTTTAGTCTTGCCTGACATGAGAGGCAGAGCAAGAGAAATGCACTCTGGGGCTTTCCGTGCTGCAGGTTTTGTTGGGAGGAGAAACAAAGAAAAAAGCCAAGACGTCTGAGCCAGACAGGTTTGCGTGCCAAGGAGACGCGTAGAGCCCGCCTGGGCTTTCGGAATGGCGCTGAACTTCTGATCCCTTCTTTTGTGGACCCGGTTTTCCCGACGGGGTGGACCTTCTTCCGGTGCAAATCAGACCTCTGGGGCTTGATCCCCGCACCATTTCCTGTTCTTTCGTCCCACGTTGTTCCCATAACATGAACCCAGGCCTTCACAGCCTCCACTGCATCCATAGGCTTGCTGTGGTATAAGAAGCACTGGACCACTGAAGTCCCTTCCCTCCTAAACCATGGCCTTCCCAGGTCCCACCCCAAAATTTCCGGCGGGCAACCCGATGGTACAACCCAGGCCTTCACACTCCTGTTTCTCTTGTAACTTCTCCTTTGGCCCGCAGACAACAGAGCTGATGCCTTCTCATTCCCCACCGGAGAGGAGGAAGGAAGGATTAATCCTCGTCAAATATGGGTTACGAAGAAACAATCAAGCGGCTTAGACAGCATGCAAATAACTGGGCTGGAGTTATTCTTTGCGTTTAAAGGGGGGGGAACACCCCATAACTATTTAAACACATCCTTTTACGTACTTAAATATCTCTTTCCAATTTGAAACGATTGTCCATTTGGGCATGAAAGTGAGATCTAAGTCGGGCAGCTGCCTATGCGTGGGGGAGGGCACCCTGCAGATGGATTAACTGCAGGTGAGCTCTCCATGGCCCTGCTTTCTTCCGGGGTTGAGATGGATTCCTGGCAAGGTGTTGCAAGGTTCCGCTGGCCCAAAATGGTCATGAATTCCCCCCACCTTCCCTGTCACTGTGGCACCATCTGGACACTATAGACCCTGCCTCCCCCACCCCACAATTAGATGACAGTTTTGAATGGTGTGCAGCAGTGTGGGAGGGGGGGGGTCTCCATGTGCATGCAAGATAAGGTTGCCAACTCTGAACTGGGAAATTCCTGGAGGTTTTTTTTTTGGGGGGTGAGGCCTGGGGGGGCAGGGTTTGAGGAAAAGAGAGACCATTGAGTCTATTTCCAAAGTGGTTATTCCTCCACTCCAGGGGACCTGATCTCTGGAAATCAGTTCTAATTCTGGGAGATCTCCAGGCCCCAGCTGGAGACTGGCAACCCTAGTGCAGGAAGGACTGGACTCCCATCTGTCTGTGTGTCAATGTTCACCTCCCCCTGCCCCCTACAGGTATTCAGGGGTCCTGAATGTGGTTCCTTAGGTGCTATGGGGCCGTGTTGACATGTTTCCTGGTGCCCGCCTACTGTTTTTAGAAAGAGGGTAGGGACAGGATGGACTTTTGCCCAGCAAGGCTTCTGATTGGCCATTGGAGATTTGATTGACATTTCCCCTTTTCTTAATAAAAAGGTTATTTGGCAACAGCTACCACCACAATGTGACTACCTTCACTGAGTGACTGAAGATACATTGGTGGCAGCCATTTTGTGGCTGGCTCCTCCTCCTGAAGCAGCCATTTTGTGGCTGGCTCCTCCTCCTGAAGCAGCCATGTTGTGGCTGGCTCCTCCTCCTGAAGCAGCCATTTTGTGGCTTCACCATGCTATGTGAGAAGCTTATAAAAACCCCCCGCCTCATAAAGGTTGGGGACTCCTGACTTAGAGAGCCGGTCAGCGGAGACAAGACTGACCTTGGGAGACCCACAGTCTGAATCAGTAGAAGACAACTTTGTGCGCTTTTCGACGTCCATCTTGTACGCTCAGGACCGCCCCTCCTGAGTCACTTCAGTTCCCGAACGGGGAGCCAGCATTGCTAACCTCCTCTGCCAAAACAACCGGAGAAGGAGACAGAGCACAGCACTTCCCCAAGCTCCCCGCCTGCCCACCCGCCCGCCCGTCCGCGGTGGCATTAGCTACCCAGAGAGAGCTACAACAAAGCGAGTTACTTAAGTATCAAAATAGCAAATTACAAAGACGCAAATTAATGAGGGGGGGAAAGCACTGCGGCAGGCGCTCGGCGGGACTCGCCGTGCGGAATTCCCAGGTGTGACCAGAATCTCAATGGGGCTCCCCACTGGGCAGACGTGTCCCGATTGCCAACTTGCCAAATTTCACGCCGTCTCTCCTGATCGGGAGCCGTTCAAAGAGACGGTCGCTGGGCAGAGGTCCTCTGTTCTCTTCTCTTATGCTCGGGAAGGGGGGGACCGTGGTTCAGTGGCAGAGCAGAAGGTTGTGAGCCCGGCGTCTCCAGTTAAAAGGACCAGGTGGTAGGTGATGGGAAAGCCTGAGGCTCCAGCGAGCAGCTGCCAGCCTGTGTAGACAATACTTACTTTGCAGGATCAAGAATCTGTTTCAGGCCGTACGTGTGTGCAATTGTTCCTGTTTTTGGATTCCTTCCCCGAATTTGGGAAAGCCTTGTTAACAATCGTCTCAGTAGGAATTGCCAACTCATTCGGATAGTCCAGGCAAGCCCGATCCTGTCAGATGTGGGTCAGCCCCTGCTAGGACCTGGAAGGAAGGAAGACCTCCAAGGAATACCTGGATCTTATAACTCACCAGGGGCAGACCACCTCCAAAGGTCCCTAGCCTGGCTGCCAGACAGACAATCTCCTGGCTATGTTACACCCAGACCCTACAATAAACAAGCAAATAACAGGAATGGACCCCCTTCAAGATTCCGCTCCTTCTCCGCGGTTAGAGAAGGAGCTGAAATTTGTGAGTTGGCTAAGTCCGTCTGATTTGCCCATTTTGGGGGGAAACAAACCCTGGCCCCTACGAATCGTGCCTTCCTTCCAATGTGAAATGTGAGGCCAGCATGTATCCATGAACTCCTGACCGAATCAGATCTCTGGGCCACCAAGGTCCGAATTCTCTGGTCTTCTCTGGCAAGCTGAGGCTCTCCAAAAAGTCTGCCCTGTGTTAACAGTCTCCGTGGACAGATGCGCTTCAGGCAGACAGAGCAAGCGAATGGGCCCCCCCACCTGTTGCCCAGAGCTTCCGGGGACCCCTGCAGGGCAGCCAGCATCTTCCCAGCCCCCACCCCCAAACTCACTCAGGTGAGGCTAGTGGGTTCAGGGGAGCTCTGAGAGAGCCCCGCCCAGCCCCTCTTTTGGATGCACAGCTAATGGAGCTTTGATGCCAGCACTAATTTAGTGGAAAGGCCCCCCACGAGGTGACATTGGCAGGTTTGCTACTAAAAGCCCAGCTTTGTGAGTCAGAGAGGAAGAGGCAGGGAGAGAAGCCAGGCTCTTGTCCTGTGCAGAGACTTGACAAGGAAGTCCAGCAGCCCGAGAACAGCCCCGGCAAAGAGCAGGGTGCATGTGCTCCAGGCCGCCGTGGTCGAATCAAACCTGGAGCATTCTGAGATACAAACCTTCCCCATGTCCAGGAGAGAGGATCGGTGATTCGTGGCTTCTCATTTTGGCATGGGGCTTGTTGCAGGGTTGTTTCCATCCCCAGCACTGCTTGCAGGGACTCCCTTGCCACGAGGAGAGAATGGAAATTTGGATTCTTGATTCTAGCCTGCGGCTGTGCAAAGAGGTCACACTGTTGTACCATGTTTGGCCGTCCAGTTTGGGTTTGCAACGGGATTTGGTTTTTGCAAGAGCCAGCGAATCGCCTCGTGAGAACGGACCGAGGGACATCTTGGCAGGTCTGAAGGGATGTGGTTTCTAAGTGCTTGGGGGGACCTCAGATGCTATTCCCGACACCTGGCGCTCAGAGGTACGTTGGCTCTGGACACAGGGATTCCGCTTTATCAGCAGAGCTGAGAGCCATCGAGAGATCTTTCTCCGAATGTACCTGATCCGTTTCTAAGAACCTGTGGCTGGCATCTTGCAGCAGTGAGTTCCGCAGGTGAATTCTGTGCCGTGTGAAGAAACATACCTGGGAAGTTGCTGAGATTGGCACTCCAGCAGGTGCCAGGGACTGAAAGAGCCTTCTAGCAAGATTTCCCCTCTGCCATCCGACAGGTAAGCAGAGATGAGGGAGAGAACCTGAAGTGAAGGGATGAAAAGGGATTGCTTTTGTCACAGGTATTCAGGAACCCACCAAGAGACCTCCTTTGAGAGCCAGCGTGGTGTAGTTAAGAACTGCAGCCTCTTATTTGGAGAATGAGGTTTGCTTCCTCTCTCCTCCTCCACAAGCAGCCGGCTGGGTGTCTAGTCACAGTTTTCTTAGAACTTTTCTTGCAGAGCAGTTCTCTCCGTGCTCTCTTGGCCCCACCTACCTCACAGGGTGCCTGTTGTGGGAAGAAGAAAGGAAGGCAATTCTAAGTCATGTTGACACTCTTTTGGGTAGTAAAAAGTGGGGTCCAAAACCCCCAGCTCTTCCTCTTTGCAGCCTGCTAGTAGCAAGGGATGCTTCTCCACGGCTTTCCAGATTTTAGAATTCCAGAATTCCCAAAATTCTGCATTTATGGTATGCTCCCACAAATGGGTAACTGAGTTTGATTCCTGACTCCTCTTCTAGGTACAGCCAGCTGGGCGACCTTGGGCTAGTCACAGTCCTGTTCTCACAAAGCAGCCCTTTCAGAGCTCTCTCAGCCCCACCTTCCTCAAGGGTGTCTGTTATGGGGAGATGAAGGGAAGGTGATTGTCAGCCGCTTCGAGCCTCCCTTGGGTAATTAAAAACGAGGTCTAAAAACCCACTCTTCTTCTAAAACCCGGTAACCCTCCTGCAATCGTACGTGGCGACCACCTCAAGATTCTTCTGGCCTGCCAGAACGGGTACTTGTGTCACTGAAACACCCTGCAGAAAGAATCGCGATGCAATCATCGGGTAGGATAACATCGGGATGTCTGCTTTGCTGTGTTTTCCCAATGATCTCTTGTGTCCCTGGAACGAGCCGGCGGGGGTGGCGGAGGGAGACGAGATGCAAATGAACGCCGCTCGCTTCCATTCCCGAATTAATCGGAGACATTGTCGGGCTGATACAGAAACGGAGGAGAAGCAGAGCAGAGAGGCATCGTGGAAGGTTGAGGAAGCAGACCGGAGTAGCCCCAACTCGTCAGCCCTAGGAAGGGCAAGCAGGGTCGGCCCTGGTTAGTCTTTGGGCGAGAGACCATGAATGCTCTGCAGAGGTAGGCAAGGGGCAACAACCTCGCGGATTGAAAACCCGGAAAGATCACCTAAGTCAGGGGTAGTCAACCTGTGTTCCTCCAGATGTCCATGGACTACAATTCCCATGAGCCCCTGCCAGCAAATGCTGGCAGGGGTTCATGGGAATTGTAGTCCATGGACATCTGGAGGACCACAGGTTGACTACCACTGACCTAAGAGTTACCTGTGCCCCTTTCCACCTGCCCCACCCACAGAGGTTGCCTGGCTTGGATGGCTCCATTTTATCAGATTTGGGGAGCTAACCAGGGTTGGCCCTGAATTGTCCTTGGATGGGAGACCCCAATGGCAGCCCAAGGTCATGAAACAGAGGCAGGCAAGGGCAAACCGCCTCTGAAGGTCTCTGACCTTGGGAACCCCACCTCACAGGGTGTCTGTTGTGGGGAGAGGAAAGGAAAGGCAATTGTAAGCCGCTTTGAGACTCCTTTGGGTAGAGAAAAGTGTCAAAGAAGAACCAACTCTTCTTCTTCTTCTTCTTCTTCTTCTTCTTCTTCTTCTTCTTCTTCTTCTTCTTCTTCTTCTTCTGTATTTGCCCGGCCTTGAAGGGGCTTGATGAAATTGTGCTTCCTCTGGGTAACCTCCCCAGCAGAAAACAAGGCACTCTAGAAGAGGAGATGCTTTTTTTATACCTGTAGGAGTCCCAAAGCAGTGCACAATCACCATTCCCTTCCTTTCCTCCACAATAGACACCCTGTGAGGTAGGAAGGGCTGAGAGAGCTCCCAGAGAACTGTCAGGGTCACACACTCTCTTAGAAGGCTGTGGCTCTGCTTGCGATGGTTCCGGTACTGAGAAAGAAAGCCGGCGTCTTTGTTCGGGACAGGCAGCGGTGTCATGACACCCATCTCTGCCCCACGCTGTCTCTTGCATGTTCAAATATCCGCAACGTAGATGCCCCAAGAAGGGCCACAGACATGCCCAGGCAACATGCTAACCGCCGAAGCCAACCGGCGGAGTGAAACGCAATCGTATCTGCCTGGTGTCCCCACAGAGCGGGCGAACGATCTGCATGCAGGGCGCCTTCTGAACTCGCAACAAGCTTGCCTAGCGGAGACAGGAATCGGGGCGTCGGGAAAGGTTTATTATGCTTGGGATTAGGGAACTGTTTGACAACTGCTCGCGGTAAGCTGATCGGAGGGACGTGGCCATGCGCCGCTTTGCATTCTGATGAGATTTCAGGGGGAGCGGGGGTGGTAGCGCTAGGATCGCGCCCCCCCTAAACAAACACAGCTCAAATTTGCCTCCCCTGTTGTCTCCTGCCTGGTTTCGGCCTCGTCATTTTGCTGCACCGCGGTGGGAAAGAGAGGCCTTGTTGTCGTTTGGCCGCTGGGCTTGGCCATGTCGAGAATTTCTGACCCCCACGTGATCATGCATGTGTGATGTTGGAAGCTGATATATCCATGCAGAAATAACAGGGGGATTCAGTGTGAGGGTACATGAAATGACACCCCTCCCCTCCCCAAATAGCGTGACTGTGTATCCGCTGGAACTTGGCCCGAAAATCAGATTCAAAAAATAGTCAGGAGGAGAAAGTCCCTGTTATCCATCAGTCTCCGTTATATTTTTAAAATAGAACCTTTGCTTTCGATGGGAACGGGCAGACTTCAGGACAGCAGGTGTGAACAAAGAGCTTTTGACGGGAGGGGGGGGAAAGAAACCCTTGCAGAAGCCCACACGTGGCGAAGAGGAGCAACCGGCCTACACGGAGATCGAAGGCAACCAAGGCACATATGCAGATGAGGCCAGGGAAGGCAGCTGAACATCACGAGGCCTGCAGGAGCCAAGTTCCCACCGAGAACCACCCACGCACAAGCCGAATCCCCGTTCGCTAACATTCACCCAAAACAACGCTCCAAGGAAACCTTGTAAATGTGAACACTTGTCCGCTGTGCATGCAGAACTAGGGATGGGCGGTTCGGTTGGCGATTCGTGGCCGAACCGCAAACCGAACCACGGATCGGTTCCTGAACTCAACTGGTTCCTATCAGTTCATGAGCCATTCAAAGGTTAAACTCCTGCTTTCCGCTCCTCGCAACTTTCCATGGGGAGCAGAAAGAAGGGGTTTCCAAACAGCTGAGTGACAGTGTAAATATCCAAAGTTTGGGACCTCGGAGAGGTATAACGCCACTTTCTAAAGCAGCCATTTTCTCCAGGGGAACTGATCTCTGTGGCCTGGAGATCAGTAGTAATCCTGGGGGATCTCCAGGCCACCACTTGAAGGTCGGGAATCTGATTTTCTAGTCTACGGCGGCTTGGAGGACCACTTGAAGGTCGGTAATCTGATTTTCTAGTCTACGGCGGCTTGGAGGACACTTCCCTCCCCCCAGGTATCATGGGGGAATCACAGCCACGAAGAGGTGACACATGCTGCCTTGTGGCCTATCTGTATTCCTTGCACACAGCACATTTCTGCAACTTCAGCAGCCCTTCTCGGAGACAGCCGGCTTGTCTCTCCCTTTTCAGACACAGCCTTGCAAGAGCCTGTGATCCGTTCCCTCAAGGAAATTTCCTTTTGTCTTGTCACCACCGCGACCCTTCCCAGTGTCATCCTCGGGTCAGAGGACCACGCGGCGTGCAAATAAGTCCCAATTGACACCTGGTTGCGGAGAACTCACATGATTCACTGCAGGTTGGCCCCCAGTCATGTATCCAACAGAGGAGGCCGATTCTAAAAAGCAAACAACACAAGCAGGTTGTGCTGTTTCTTACGCCCAAGCAACGAGCCAATTTTGCTCAGCAATGCTTTAAAAAAGTGGGGTGGGTTTTAAGAACAAAAAGGCATGCATGTGACGGGGGTGCTGGATTGGGGTTGACGGATTTCGCCCGTTCTGTTCCTTTCTTGTTCCAGAATTTCTCTCTGTGCTGACCGCCTTTGTGGCAGACTTAAGGAGAAGAATCGCCTTAACCTTCTGAACCGGTGAACACGGAGTTTCCTTCAGCTTCTGTTTCTTCAGACCAGGCTCTCTCCCCTTTTGTACCATTGAGAAACCCCTGAAACTTTCTCCGGGCTTCGACAAACCCCAGAAGTGGCACCATGTGCAGAATGTGGTTCGGAAGCAGAGCCCACCCAGGGGCCCTTCCCTTTTTCACCCCTCCCAGGCCCATCATCAGCCATTTGGGGAGAGAGGGCCGGTCGACATGACCGTATATGATAATATTACCCAATTAAGTGTTTAACAATTTTTTAAAAATATATTTAAAAATTAAGTAACTCCCACCCATGTAAGAAAACCATCCAGAGCTATCACGAAGTCCAGGTTGCGACAGCCTGTCCTGGTACATGCAGACACACAAGGCTAATAAACTGGGTGGTGGTGGGGGGACAGTGGTGCCAAGGTGGTACGTATGGTCCCATCGAGATCCTATTCTGCTAAGTATTTTCTGGGGGGACCCATGTGCCTGTCACAAACAGCGCACAAAGACTTGACAGCTGCCCGTTCTCATCCTTAATGCTTTTTTCCCCCCATGGCATTTCGACATTTGGCAGGGGTGCGTTTTAATACCGCCGAAGGAGGAAAACAGGATCGGAAACTATGTTATGACATGTCAGAAGAGCTTTTGTTGTGGTGGTGGTGGAACGTCCTTTATGTTCTGGGCAGTTGCTCTGTGCTTTGTTTTGCTTCCTGCGCAGTGTTGTAGCATCAGGCCGAAAACTGGGAAACGCAGATTCAAATGACCCACTGGGGAAGCTTGCTAGTATTCCTTCAGGACGCCAAAAATATGAGGAGACGTTTGGCTGAGGGAAGAGCTGAGCCAGAGGCCTGGAATGAGAGGGGCCTGGGCCAGGTTGAGGCCTAGGAAGAACCTCTCCTTGCCTTGCCCTCCTCTACAGAGCCACCCGGTCACCTTTTTATCCCCCCTCCTCGTCTCTGCTCCATTTCTCCTTCCTCATCTATGTCTACCTACTTTCTCCTCAGCCCATTTCCCCCCCCATTCCTCCCCGGCTTAAAGACTCGAGACGAACAATAGTTTTTCAGCGTCGGGAAGGCAGAAGTCCCCCGGCCCCTGTGGTGTTCACATTCACCCTGCTATTGTCCCCGTTCTGAGATTTGGCTGCTTTATTTTTCTTGGTCACGTCTCAGAAAAATGGCAAGCCCCATTTGACCGGAGACAGAAGAAAGGAAAGCGCACACTGTAGGGGGAAACAATACCCCGTATTGGAGCGCCTTCACCTCGCCCTCCCTCTTGCATTAAAAAAAAAAAAGAAGGAAACCTCTATTGTTTGCCTCCAACTTGGGAAACATGAAAGCAGCTCCCCGCCTCCTTCTGTTCTTCCAGCCTGCGAAGCAATTCAGTCGCACGAGGGGGAGAAGAATTGCTACAAATTCCTCTGGCGAACGTCTGTGGCAAAAAGGGATCATCAAATGTTCCCTAATTCGGTTCTTGTTTTTTTTTTTTTTTAAGAAAAATCCCCTTTCCCTTCTGCCCCGGACGATTTTCTGTTTCTCACTGTTGGTTTTGAAGATGTGCATGAATTATGCATGCAAGGATGCATAATGCATCGGTAGACTCGAGACATGCAATGTACAGTGTTTCTGTGCGCAATGGATGGCTAATTCTTTGGATGGCCAGCTCAGGGTCGGGAAAGATCAGGAAATTTGGAGGGGTGGAGCCTGGGGGTGGAGCCTGTGGAGGGGAGGGTCCTAGCAGGATGTAATGCCAGAGAGCCCCTCCTCCAAAGCAGCCAATTCCTCCAGGATAAATGATCCAGTGAGCAGTTCTCCTTCCAGGAAATCTCCAGCCACCGGCTGGAAATTGGCAATGCTAAGAACACTGACTCCCAATAATGCTGGGAAATGTGCACCATTTATGGGGGGAAATCCATATAACTTACTGTGCAGGAGAAAGGCTTTGACGTTATTGCTATCGCTGTTTGTTTTTTTTTTTTTTTTTAATCGGCTCGCTGTTATGTTGACGTTTTGGTTCTTTTTTGTTTTGTTGAGTGCCAAGAGGAGGGAAGGGCGGCATCTTAATTTCCAAAACCAGCCTCTGTGCAAACGGCAGCCTCATCGGCTTCCGGCTCGAAGATGCTTAACTGAACACATTTTGGGACACGCTAATAAAGGACCAGTAATGTGGCTACGTACAAAAGCAGCTTTTGAGAGCCAGCCAGTATAGTGTAGTGATTAGAGAACGGTGACTCAGTGGCAGAGCATCTGCTTGGGATGCAGAAGGTTCCAGGTTCAATCCCCAGCATCTCCAGGGAGAAAATAACTACTCTAGAGTTTCCCTACCAGGGGTTCCCTGGCTCCATAAGAGCTCCCCAGGGGCTCTCTGACCTTTCCCCTATAGCCTGCTTCAATGGACTCAGCCACAAGCTATTCCTGTCATTACTGTGAAAGCAAGGAGCCAGATGTGTCCATGGACCTGGGGGTGGCGTTCTTGCATGAGAAAGGGGGGTGGAGCTTGGGGGCAGAGCCTGGATGCCTATTCCTGAGTCAAGCAGCCTCCTTCCTCTCCCCTCCCTTCTTCCTAGCAGGGAGGCCTGGCCAGCTGACATCCCTTCCAGCCCGGTTCCGGGGCTCCTCGAAGCCTGACAAATATTTCAGGGGTTCCTGTGAGAGCTGTCCTCACAGAGCAGTTCTGTCAGAGCTCTCTCAGCGCCACCTACCTCACAGGGGAGGTAGGCTGTGAGTAGAGGGAGGAAAATTGATGGTCAGCCACTTTAAGACTCCTTTGGGTAGTGAAAAGCGGCCTATAAAAACCAACTCTTCTTCTTCCACGGTCAAAACGTTCAAAAAGGCTGGGCCAGAGGGTCAGGTCTACGGCACTATCCCCTGCTTAGCTCCTTCCTCCCCAAACTCTGCCTTCCTCCAAACCGCCAGGAATTCCCCCACCCGGAACTGGCAACCCGACCCCCAGACGATATATATAATTAACATCTGGAACCGGCCGGCAGGAGAGGTGCGGATGGCCACCAGTTCTGATGGCTTTGAACGAGGATTAGAGGAATTCATGGGGGAGACATCAATCAACCCCTCTTAAGCACGAGCGCTAAATGAAACTCTGCTGTTCAGAAGCAAACTGAGGCTCTGAATACCAATTGTGTGTCTGTGGGTCAAACCGGGGAGGAAAGCCGGCTCTTCTGTGCCTCGCTCACTCCTGGAAGCCCTTGCCCGAGCATCCCTGGAAACGGGATGCAGGAATGGATGGACCAGGCAGGTGATCTCCCAGGGCCCTCCTTGTGTGCTCGGGATCACCCCCAGCCCCCTTGTATTTGCCAGAGCGACGAGCCCCCCCCCCCTGCCAAAAAAAGCCTCATGCTCTCGTTGGGTCGCAAATAGATTCGCCGCCTCTCCTCTCTGAGTTTGCAAAAGGGAACGGGAGGAGGGGGGGGGAAACTTGAAAAGCATAATGAACGTATGTTTTATGCTTTTTAAGATGTCGAATGGAGTACAAAAGTTCATCTTTAATAGGAGGGCAGCACCGGCTGCTTAGAGCGCCGGTTTGACACAGATAGGGAGCTTCAAATGCCTTTGAAGTCGCGTCTGATTTTTCATGCAGCCCGGAGTAACTTCCTTATTCATGCGGCAGCTGGGAAATGGTCCCTGGGTGCTCGGCTCTCTTTGCCGGGGCCGGCTCAGAAGCTGGATGCTCAGGCAGCCCCCCCGCACTTTAAAAGCTATTAGACAGTGCCTCGGTCTTTGGGGGCTCCGAGCCCTGTTTTCCACCCCCACCCCCTTTCCCTGAAACTATTCCTCGGCAATGCCGACGTTTTGGAACCGCCTTCAAAGGGTTTGCACGGGGAGTCTGCTCGGGGAGCAGAGGGTGAATCATTTTCATTTGTTTGAAAGCGGCTCGGATGGTGTTTGTAGGGAGAGCTTCGAGGGGAAGGCTCAGAAGGGCCTCCTGAAGAGGACCCAGGGAATTGGCTTCCTTGAGGGCCGGAAAAGATGCTATCAGCCAAGAGGCGAGGGGTGTTACCCTGGCACCTGGCCTGGGTGGCTCACGCTAATCTCGGAAGCTGATCTCACAAGCTAAGCAGGGTCGGCCCTGTTTGCCATTTGGATGGGAGGCCTCCAAGGGATACCAGTAATGGGTTTAAACTACAAGTACAACGATATAGGCTAGATATCTCGGGGGGGGGGGGGAAATTCACAGTCAGAGTAGTTCAGCAGTGGAATAGGCTGCCTAAGGAGGTGGTGAGCTTCCCCTCACTGGCAGTCTTCAAGCAAAGGTTGGATACACACTTTTCTTGGATGCTTTAGGATGCTTTCGGCTGATCCTGCGTTGAGCAGGGGGTTGGACTAGATGGCCTGTGTGACCCCTTCCAACTCTATGATTCTGTGATTCTGGGACGCGGAGGCGGGCCTCTGAATGTCTCTTGTGGTGCAGAGTGGTAAGGCAGCAGACATGCTGTCTGAAAGTTCTGCCCATGAGGCTGGGAGTTCAATCCCAGCAGCCGGCTCAAGGTCGACTCAGCCTTCCATCCTTCCGAGGTCGGTGAAATGAGTACCCAGCTTGCTGGGGGGGGGGTAAACGGTAATGACTGGGGAAGGCACTGGCAAACCACCCCGTATTGAGTCTGCCATGAAAACGCTAGAGGGCGTCACCCCAAGGGTCAGACACGACTCGGTGTTTGCACAGGGGAGACCTTTACCTTTTTAAATACTATTTTATGGGTTTTAAGCTTCTCCCATTCCATTGTGTTTGCGGTGTTTCACATGCCGTGTGAGGGTTTAAATGTAGTATTTGCATGCCTAAAAGATGTGCATCATATAGTACTGATTTGCTGAAGTACAACAATCCATTTCCTGCTGCAGTTCCTTTGAGTAACAGCAGGGGTCCTCCTTGTGCTGGCCAGGCTGTAGCAGCCTAGCTAAATTGGGCTGGGGGGGAGACGACTCCCCCCACCCTTGCCAAAGGCCTCCATTTGAGGAAGGGGGAGCTGGTTGTACATACCCCTGGCTGTGCTGTACAGCAGGCAAAGAGGAAGGGACGAGGGAGCGCAGAAACAAACCATGCAAGGCCAAAATTGCGTGCAGAAAACACAAAAAAGGAAAGCCGGTAAATTCTGTGCTCCTAGCTTACTGGCATAACAGCTGTTTTGCACAGACCTGGGCAGGGGTCCGCAGCCTTTTTGAGCCAGCAGGCCCCTTTGGAAAGCTGACACATGGTGGTGGGTCAGCTCCCAAGTGGCAGAATGAACCACAAAATATCAGAGGGTGAGGCTGTGCAAAACTCTAACTGTAGCTCCTTCAAAGGTGGGTCAAAGCAAGGGGGTTTCTATGTGGGGACCACAATGGAAGGGGAACAAAACCGGGCAGAGCTGTGAGCAATTGACGGATGGGTGGTCGGACCCTTAAGGTTAGCCTTCTATATTCCATCCTCGGCTCGACCTCATATAGCTGCTGGACCCCCAGGACTCCCCGTGACCCCCCTCCAAATGGCCAAGAATTCCCCAACCTGTATGTCCTGCAGAAATCAGCCAAAGACATGTTGAGATGATGTTTCATTTGGCCTCTCTGTACAGTTTTGATGCCGTTTCTTCCTCGTGAGAACTCAGCCTGTGATTTCTTTTATTCGCAGGTCATTTTCCACTAGTGAATTTCCCCCCCTGTAGAATGCACATTGCTTTTTAAAAGAAAAGAAAAAATCCTGGTGTCCAGTAGAGAGAAATCTGCAAAACCAGGTAAGAAAGATGCACGAAAACCTCAACGAAACATAAAAGCGAATCTTCGAAGAGACGTGACCGGCAACACCGGCTCATCCCTTGAATGACTCTCTCTCTCCTCCTGAGAAAGCTTCCCAGGTGAGCTCCCTCCAGGTGTGAAAAGCTCAAGAGCCAGGCCAGCAGGGGGAAAAGGTGGCCGTTGGAGATAAAAGGGGAGGAAACGTTTCCTTCCCTGCCAGGCATCCCAGCCTCAGCATGGCTAAGCTGTTAATGGGGCCTCCGGCGAGGGAGAAGGAAAACCCTGGGGGTGCCGAGGTCTGTTTGGAAGATGCAAATCCCACATGCCCCGGGAGACCGACAAAAGGAATAAACCCCTCGAAGGGAAATTAATAGAGCAGAAAATTCCAAATGGCGTGGCAGTAATTTTTTCCCGTTTACTGAGGGTCCCCTCGAGTTGCATTCGGAGCTGGAGCCAAGGTTCCCCATCGGCAAATTGCCGCCTCCACCCGCGGGGCCTCCACCAAAGTTTTAAAAAAAACAAAAGACACGTGAATAAAGATGGTTTCAGCTCTTGCCGAGGCTGGGCCTGTAGGAGTCGTCAGCTTGTAGGAGCAGAGCAGGGCCTTGGGGGGGGGGGGACACGAAAGGGATGGAGATGAAGGCCGGGGGGACATGAGACGGAGGAGGCGAGTAGCCACTGGCCAGGTGTGGTCCCCTCCGGATAGGCGGGGTGTGCTTGTGTGTGTGTGTTTGTGCATGCGTGTGTGTACGAGGGAGGGGTCTGCTTTGGCAATACAGACCATCTCTGCAGCCCAGGGAGAATGGGGGAAGGGTGTTAATCACAATGGAGGAAACAGACCGATTCTATTTATTTAGGTATTTGCATCCCAGCTGGGTCTCCAGTGGGGACCCAGGATGGCTTAGCGGTGTTTCTCAACCTGGCAATCGGGACCCCTTTGGAGGTTGAATGGCCCTTTCACAGGGGTTGTGGCAGGGCAAGAAGATCGGCTGGGGGGAGGGCACCATCCACACGACAGCCCTGCAGGGCTAGAACATTAGTCTGCCTGGAGCAGTGGAAAAGAGCGAGATCGGCATGGTGGGACCAAGAGGCAGAGGTGAACTGAGAAACCCCGGAAGAAAACCAATTTATATTCAATCCTGAACAATGGATCTTCACGCCATTGGACAGTTTTGGTTGGGGGGTCACCACAATATGAGGAACTGTGTTAAAGGATTGCAGCATTAGGAAGGTCGAGAACCACTGGCTCAGAATATTCTCAGTTCCCCCTCTATTTCATAGCATCCTGGTGCACAGGGATGCCAGCCTCCAGGTGGGACCTGGGGATCTCATTACAATTACAATTCGTGTCCAGACTATAGAGACCAGCTCCCCTGGAGAGAATGGCTGTTTTTGGCGGGTGAACTCTATGACATCGGGCCCTACGGAAGTGAAAAACTGAACCTTTTTGCTCATGACAAGTTCCTACTAGGATCTCAGTCGGGGAACATGGCTGCAGACCAAAATTGCCACCCACTTAACATTGCCGGAGGACGGCAAGCATTCGCCACCGGCTCAAACCGGCGATCCTTTCATGTGGCAGACAGCTCTATTAGCGGCAGCAGGGAGGTCACAATTTGCAACCTGAGAGCAGCAATAGCGAGACGCGGACACCAGGAGGAGCTAGTGCTATCGACTTGTGCCCCTAATGCAGGGCAGGCCCCGGGAAGAGCGGTTCAACCCAGCGAACTCCCAGACGGACAGACGGACAGACGGGTTCCGTGTCTGAGAAAGTCTGCAAGATCCAGGTCGGGAGCGTCAAGGGCGCACGGGTTGCTCAGGCCTCCAGTCGGCGGCTCACGGAGAAGGTCAAGGACCGCAGGCGTTTTCAGGATGCTGCGGTTTGGATTTGGGAGTCCTGGGTGCCGGCATCTTCTCTCCAGAGTCCTGTGTTACTCTGCTTGTTTGCTTCCAAATTTGGCACATAGCACTGGGCACGCACCATCTCAGGACATGCTCCAACTGACCCGCTATGGTGCTGGCGGTAGATGTGTCTATGTCAAGGCTCAGCTGTCTTGTGGTGACCCCATAGAATTGATCTCTGTCCCCTGGAGCTGAAGAATAAAACCAGGGCATCCCCCACAACAGACTGGCACCCCAGCTTTCATGGTCCAGCGCTCTAAGCCGGGGCCCACTGCATTTCTGGCCCTGCAGGCACCTTTGAAATTCTGACACAGTGTGGAAGGTGAGCTCCAAAAGAGCTGTTGAAAAAGGCAGAGCCTGTCACAAATGGTAAAGGTGCTGGCAGGAACTGTGGGGCCCCCAGGCGCTGCATTGGGGGCTACTTCTTAAACGCCCCACAACGATCCTGTTAAGGACTAGCGGCCTTATAACGCGAGGTTCTCTCTGCCCGTTCCACCGAAGACGGAGACGCGGTGAGCTCAAAGCGTCAAGAGCCTCCAATTCAGAAGTGAGAACGAAGGAGTGGGTTTTGGAACAAGGAAAAGCGACCCAAAAGCGAGAGTGAAGGCAAAGTCAAGGGGAAAGAAGAAAGGCGGGGAGAGGGGAAAGCGAGGGCAAGGGAGGGGGGAAATCCGCGGCAACTGCTGCCGCTTCTGCCGCTCTTTTGAAGGCATTCATCTCCGGCTCCCCCTGGAAATTGTGCCGGCGTCTTTAAGGCCCAGCTGCCAGGCAAAGGAAAGAGCTGTCTCGGACCGGGTGTGCGTGTCAGTCAGAGAAATCCCTGGCTAATTGCCGTGTTGTGACAGTGGTGGCGTGTAAAGGGCTGTCCGTGTGAGGAAGAGCGTGTCAAGTGCTCCCGGGGGAGGCTGGGATCATTGCTCGCCTGTTCTGGTTCATCCCTCCCTGCCCGGAGTCCAAGGCAGAGAGGGGAAGGCAGGCTCACGGGGCAGGGGAGGGCCGAAGGAGAGCCAAAGGGAAGTCCAGAGGACTCCCGGCTGTGTTTCTGCAGGGGCTTCTGCCTCCAGCGGGTTCAGACCCTGCCCTTCCGTCCCAGTAGTTTGGGATGCATCTGAAGCTGTCCTCAGGTGAATCCCCCCTCCCCTCCCCTCTTAGAGGTCTGGATTCTCTGGTCCTGTTTCCAAGGCAGAAGCGATGCCTCACGGACCCTCGGATTGTCTTTGGTTTAGGGTGAAATGTGTGCGAGGGGAGAGCAGGGGGCATGCTTAGCTGTGTATCTGATCCGTATGGGACAATATGGGGGACGGGAGGTGGCAGATCTCAGAAGCTAAGCAGGAGAGGTACTTAGGAGAGAGACCACCAAGGACGGCTCTGTAGAGGCAGGCAGTGGCCAACCAGCTCTGCAGAATCACTTGCCTTAAAGGCCCCTGCTTGGGTCTCTGAGAGTCTGCCGTGGCTTGGAATCATAGAATCATAGAGTTGGAAGGGACCTCATGGGTCATCTAGTCCAACCCCCTGTACCATGCAGGTCACTCACAACCCCATCGCTCATCCACTGTCACCTGCCACCCCCTTGAGCCTTCACAGAATCAGCTTGACGGCACTCCACACACAGGCACTGTACAATCTAGCTCTCATTTCCTCTAAGAAAATCAGAATATTGTGCATCTTTCCCTGGTCCCTCTTTTTAATCCTCACAGGGCTGTTGTGGGGAAAGGTAAGGGAAGGCGACTGTAAGCTGCTTTGAGCCTCCTTCGGGTAGAGAAAAATGGCATGTAAGAATCAATTCTTCTTCTTCTTCTTCTTCTTCTTCTTCTTCTTCTTCTTCTTCTTCTTCTTCTTCTTCTTCTTCTTCTATGCTTTATCATGGCGCACCTGTGCATTGCTCTAAAGCAGGGATTTCCAACCAGGGTTTGGGGGAAGCCCAGGGTTCTGCCACAGCTCCTCCCAATTCTGCAGCCTTTCCCAGATGTTCGGATGGCCTCAGACATCACTGGGCATCACTGGAGCCCACTTCCCCTGTAGCTCAACAGACCAGTGGGCCTATTCTGCACACAATAGATAATGCACTTTCAATGCACTTTCGAAGTAGATTTTCCTGTTCCGCACAGGAAAATCCAGCTGCCAAAGCACACTGAAAGTGCATTATCCTGTGTGTGCGGAATGGGCCCTGGTCTCTTTCTCCACCATGGAAAAACAGTCGATGAGCAATCGATTCGCTGGCTGGCTCCCACATCTTAGTTCTTTGCCCACTTCTCCAAAGAGGCATGTCCCCACTTCCAGCATTCCTTGAAGACCAAAAAAAATATTTTAGGGGTTCCTCTGCGATCAAAAGGCTGCAAAAAGCAGCTCGACAGAGCGAGGAAAGGGAAATACCAATATACTCCAGGAAACAAATTGGCGACTGTTTCAATTCCAGGATTAATTTCAGAAATTCATATATATTTTTAATTTTTAAGGAGCAGAGCGCTTGCAAAAGCATACCAGCAAAGCAGCGTCCCTCGGCGTCTTCTCAGAGTGCGTGGTTCCCAGTTTCTCATCTCTTGTCCTCGCAGCCGGAGAGAGCGGCCGGTCGGACCACCTCGGCCCCCTACGAAGCCTCCTCCTTTCTGTCTCCGGGCGGAGTGCAGGACCAGCCGCAGAAAGAGCCTGCCCGCACGCACGGAAGGCGGCCCTGCACAGCGGGGGGCATTGATCTGTTTGCATGTTTCCGTGACAAGGTTTTCGTGCCAGGCTGGTGTGTGGATGGATTCCATTCCCTCCTTGTCACCTCGGTTCAAGCTCAGGCGGCAGCGATAGCGTGCAGGGGTCCCTGGGAGTCAGACGCAGCTGAGGCCGGCGTGGGGAGGGGAGGGGAGGGGAGGGGGAGGCAGAGAGCAGGCGGGCCTGGCATGAAAGGCTGTTTGGGGCATCCCGCAGGGCGGCAGAGGAGCACGGGCAAGGGGCTCCATGGAGCGTGAGATGCCCCTGCCTTCTGGAGAGGTTTTCTGTTGTTTTTTTTTAAAAGATCTCGGACGCCATCTTTTGAACCGCTCCCTGTGGTTCTTAGAAGATGGGTTGGGTCTGCAGCAATTTGGTGGGGGAGCTGGAGGTTCACCGAAGCTTTGTGGGCAGGTCTCTGGGCAGGAAAACCTTGAATGGCCGCCGTCCTCTCCGAGGCATGGAAGCTAACGGACCTTGGTATTCGATCATTGCTTGGGAAGGAGGAAGGGCAGAAGGCAAGGCCCCAAAGAGGAGTGTTGATTTAACCCAGCCCATCTATTGCTTTAATCATGTGTTGTTTTCCTCACCTTTCTCCCAACTAGGGACCCAAAGGGGCTTATGATGTTCTCATAGAATCATAGAATCATAGAATCATAGAGTTGGAAGGGGCCATGCAGGCCATCTAGTCCAACCCCCTGCTCAATGCAGGATCAGCCCTAAGCATCCTAAAGCATCCAAGAAAAGTGTGTCTCCAACCTTTGCTTGAAGACTGCCAGTCTCCTCCAGGATTTCAATGCCGGCCTCAGAAATGGCAACACTGTAACCCAGTCATGGATCCTGCGGGTGCATTTGGAATTCTGACCAGGCAGGGTGGGGGCAGCAACAAAATGGCCGCCACAAAATGGCCGCCACAAAATGGCTGCCACAGGAAGTAGAGCCACCCACACCCAATGAGGTTCCAGGGCACAAGCGGAGATTCTAACCCAGGTCTCCCAGATTCTAGCCCAACACATTTAACCACCACACCACCCTGGGAGAGCACAGCCACCCTCTGGATGAGGCCTGGTGTCCTTCCAGAACTAAAGCTGATCTCCAGGCTACGGAGATCAATTCCCCTGGTGGAAATGGCGGCTTCCAATTCCAAAGGTGGATTTTATGGCCTCACACTCTGCTGAGTGTGGGATTTAGCAACCGTAGAAAGGAGACAGGAATGCTGATTCGGTCAACTAAGGTTGTGAGTGGGTGGGCAGAAGGGACTGTGTTGGTGCTTGATTCTCGTTGCCCTTTCTTGCATGCCCAGGGAAATGCCAACAGCCACTTTGGGATCGGGAGGTTAGCATGAGTATCTGTGGGTAGAACACCATAGACTCCACCTTCTGAAGCAGCCATGTTGGAACAGGCCAATGGCCCTCCAGTCCAACACTGTGCGTCACACAGGGGCCAAACTCAGGTTCCTTGAGGAGGCCCTCCAGCCGAGTCAAGCAATTGCAGGAGATCTCCAGCCAGCACTTGGGGCCTGGCAGCCCATCCTCTCTATATGGTACCTTCTTGGCACTTGGCCACAGCGGTTGCAAAAGGTGAATCTTAAGTCACCGGACGCTCCTTGTCGCGATCTGGCTGAGGCCCTCGGTGGTCCTCTGTCCCGCCTCTCCTTTGGCCAGTTCTCAAGCCGTACCTCCCCTTCCCTCCCGCTTCCAGCTGCCAACAAGACAGGATGTCATATCAAAGGAAGAGCGTTGGTTTCTGCCCGTTTGAAGTTCATCTCTCACAGTTGTTATTCCGTGCGCGGTGCCTGTTTCCCCGCTCCCACAACAAGTCCTCATCGCCTCGCTGTTAAATTATCGGAGACACCCGGACTCAACCGTTTTCATCTTTTATTCATGATCTTCTGCCCAGGCAAAAGTGCTAAAATTTAGAACCGGGGGTGGGGGGTGGGGGGTGGGGAGAGAGTGTGGGAAATTTCACAAGGGCTTTTACTCCTGTGTAGAGGCACACAAGTAGCGGCAATGGCCAGACTGCCCTTTGGATTTAAACTGGATTGTTTTATGCCTTGTGGCAAGCTGCGCTGAGACCATTCGGGGAGGGGAGGGGCCTAAAAGTCAAAATGAATAAAAAATAAAATAAAATAAAATAAAATAAAATAAAATAAAATAAAATAAAATAATAAAATAAAATAAAATAAAATAAAATAAAATAAAATAAAATAAAATAAAATAAAATAAAATAAAATAAAATAAAATAAAATAAAATGAGGGTCCCATTCCCCTGGAGAAAATGGCTGCTTTAGAGGGTGGACTCCACAGCATTATACTCCCGCCCTGCCCTAAATCCCGCCCACTCCTGACTCCACCCCCAAAGTCTCCAGGTATTTCCTCACCCTGAGTTGGCAACCTTCTAAGCAGTTGTTTTCTCAGGAGGAATTTATCATTGGTGATCATTTGTCGTTCCAGGAGATCTCCACCGGGAGTTTATCCTGCGGTTCATCCAGCTCCATTTCTGCACTGGAGGCTTCACACCAGGCTGCAGGATGGAGTTTGACTCACCTCTTCCTGCTCCTGCACGGGGGAGCATTTGGCCCGGTGCACCTCGTCCAACCCAGATTTGTGCTCCCACACGGGAGCTGGAACAATGAAGTTCCCAGTGCGGAAACGGTCAAATTCAGGAGCCCAAAGAGAACAAGGAGGCAGAGGCAGGCAGTGAATGGACAAGTTTTATTTTCTGAGGACAGGACTAGAAAGAGCAGCACAGACAAGTCTCCCCACAGCAGCCCGGCAATAGCCCCCGTCTCCCCCCTCCCCTCCCCCAGGTCCTGGGACAAGCCAGCATTGTTCCAGGGAGCTAAGTCTGTCCAGCAGCTTCTTCTCCCCACGTCTACCCCTTTTCTTCGGAGTCGCTTCCAAACTGGCTCCCTTGCTGTGCTCACTGCTAGAGTCCCGGGTTCCAGAGAGCCCTGGCCGTTTGCCGGAGGCCAACAGAGTTGTTTCCCTCACCAGCTGGAGAGAAGTTTTAAAACAACATATTGCATTTCTCCCTACCCCGGTTAAAAATAGACCTTCCATAGGAAGAAGAAGAAAAAGAAGAAAAAAGAGAGAGATGCCACTGTACAACTGTAGAGTAGAACTGAGGTGGTATTATTTGCCCTGCAGAGATGGCCAAATGCAGCCGTGATTATTGCATTCAGATAATGGCTCGTTTCCCTTCCAGGGTCTGGTCACCGGACGTTGGGGAGTCTCCGGCACCAGCTGCCGGCAGATCAGCTCAAATGGACCATACGAAGCTTCTGGATCAGACCATTGGCCATCTGGACCAGTACATCTCTCTAACGTCACTGAGTTTTACCCCTGGTCAACACATGCTCAACAGATGAAGCTGCCTTCTACTGAATCAGACATTCTCATTCCAAGGAACTCACTGAGGACTCCCAACCCCAGCATTTCCACCTCTCATCTGGGGAGGGGGGATGTGCGACAGGGCTGTTTTTTTTGCTCGTGACATTTTTAAAAGGAAAGACATGGAAGGGTGTGAAATCCCTATTCCCAGGGGACAGTGTGAGGAAGTTGGTGCCCATTCCTGCTCTCCGTGTCTCTTGTTTTTCCCTCCTCGACAGGGTCACCAGCCGTGGGTTGGGAAATATCTGGAGACTTTGGGGGCAGAGCCAGAAATGAGCGGGGTTTGAAGCAGGGGAGGACCTCAGTGGATTATAACACTATGGCGCCCACCCTCCCAAGCAGCCCTTTTCTCCAGGGAAACTGGCCTCTGTCACCCGGAGATGAGCTGTAATTTGGGAGCCAGGGGTGGGAGGTGTGTGTCCCCAGGTCCTACCTGGAGACTGGCATCTCTACTCCTCGATCCCGCCTGCAGAGGGAACACGGCGTCCTGCTCACGAGAAGGACCTACTGACCGCTGCAGGATCGCCGGATTGCTCACCCCCAAATACCCTGTTTGGAACCAGAGCCCTATGGAGTCCCCACCAACCCCCCTCCCCCCCCCCCCACACACACACAATATAAAACCCGGAAGACTGCAATGCCTCTCGCTAAGCCAAGTCTGAGAAGGTGTGTCCTGTTCTGATTTTGGAAGCACAGCAAATGCACACGTGGTGAATACACTGTGCCGGTGAAGAGCTTGGCTTTGAGCAGCAGTGGAAGAACAGATTGGGTGGGGAGGGGTCTTCCAGGAGCGAACGAGCCCTTGGCCTGCCGTGGTCCCCCAGACCGAGCCTCTCAGAAGGATGGGGGTCTAGGAAACCTGAGTTTGTGGCCGGAAGTCCTGAGCTCGTGGCTGGTGCTTCAGGGTTCTCGGCGTGAACTGCTGGTGGAGTCTAAAGGTGGCGTGTTTGGCAGCGTTCTCCACTTTCAAGGGTCTCTGAACTCTTCCAACGAACAGAAGAGGGGCTGGCAGTCGTCTTTCTCTGCCCTGGCGGGTTCTGGGGAGGCCATGCCCCGCAAGGAAGGATCTTTTCAGGTGCCTCTCAGGACACGCGTGTCTATTGCAACAAAACATTTAGCCCCGGAAGGGGCTTTAAGTACCCTGATTGTCCGTCCGTTAGGCCCACTATGCGTGGAAGGGGTGAGCCTAGCCTTAGTTAACTTCCCCAGCGACCGAAAGCTGGCTTCTACGCTACAGAGATTGTCGTGCCTAGGAATTCCTCCTTAAAAGGTGAATAGGTGGACTTCAGTGCAGTCCCTTCTCGCTGTCTCCAGGCAGCAAACCATGATGCGTGTCCATCCAGCCGGCATCCCATGGCGTCCACCCTCAACAAAGCGGTCAGCGCTCAGCCACCCTGCTTGGAGGTCTTCTTCTCGGGAGGGTTAGCCAGTGGGAACCAGCTGAGGGAGCCAAGAAGGCAGAGTCAGCGTTGGAGCGCAGAAGGCAGGGTCTATCACAAATGTCTCCTGGAGCCCATGGTGCTGAGCAGCTGTGTCCTCATGATCTGGATGCTGGTCAGAATTTTCCGCTGGTGTCCCACTAGGCTGATGCCCAAGTTCCGCACATCGCTGTGGAAGGAAAACACAGCCTCGAGTAGGATTGAAGGAAACCCAAAGGGTAGGGTTGAGGGGTGCAGGGGCATCCTGTCCCCGTTTTGATGATTTTCGGGGGGGGGGGGCAATCAAGCTATGATGGAAATGGACTGTCGAATGTCCCATTGACTTTACTGGCACCAAATCACTGGCGATGCTGGGGATTAAGCCTGGGACCTTTTGCATGCCAAGCAGGTGCTTTGTCACGGAGCCATGCCCCCTGGCCATTGCAAAAACCCCTAACGTGCTTTCCTCGCCCACCCTAGTGACATTTTTAAACTCTTGAAACCAAGCAGAGATGTGAGATTGGAGAAATGCGGGTGGAGGCAAGGCAATCGGGCCCTTCGGGATCAATCGTGGCGCCAAAACTTACTCGATATTCATGTGCATCACCATCCCGAGGGACGTGTAGCCGGCCAGCGCAAAGGTCTCCTGGTACCGTCCCAGCCGGATGGAGTCCAGCCAGTCTTCAACGGAATTGCAGCTGGCAAAGTCGATGCATGCTCGCTCTGAGATGGTCTGTGTGAACCTGGAAGATTACATATTTTTTTTCTCAGAGTTCTACCAAGGCACATTCACATTGCTGTATTGCAAGGGGGGGACGGGACAGAAATACCTGAACGAATTGAAGGGACTGGAAACAAGGCCAGGTAACTTTGATTTGGGGGGAGCGGCATATGCATGCGCAGAATTTGGGGACCGCCATGGCTGGGAGGGCCCTGTTTGGCTTGCTGTCAGCCACACTAGCCCCGCTTGCGTGGACAGCCCTTCTCTTGCTGCAGCACCACATCTCCCCTTTGCTAGGGACCGCATACCGATTCACCGTCGATGTGCACTTCAGGTTCTGCGGGATGCGGATAAGCTTGTCCAGGACGCCCACAATCTGGGAGAAGCGTGGCCTGTCACTGCGGTCCTTCTGCCAGCAGTCCAGCATGAGCTGGTGCAGGGCCGTGGGGCAGCCCATGGGAGCAGGCAGCCGATAGCCCTCCTCCACGGACTGAATGACCTACAAAGGAGAGGGGGCCAATACAAGCGTTACCATGAGGGGGGTCAGGTCGCCAAGTCAATCTCTCTCTCGGCATTCATTCTTCCAGAAGCAGCCAGGTAGATGCCCATGAGAACCTTACAACATGAGTTGGGTTATAAGGACCCCACTTTGCCATAGAGACATGGCAAACTTCCTAGAGCATCACTATGGAGCAAACTCTCTTTTCTCAAGCACTGAGCAGGCACAGCGGTCTTTCTTACATCCCGGTTGGTCATGTTCCAGTAAGGCCGCTCCCCGTAGGCCAGCACCTCCCACATGACCACGCCGAAGCTCCAGACGTCACTGGCTGAGGAGAACTTCCGATAAGTGATGGCTTCAGGCGCTGTCCACCGAATGGGGATCTTCCCGCCCTGAAACGCAAAGCGCAGAGCAGTGAAATCAGAAGGGGTTTTCCCGACAGATACATAGAGGAAAGTGGCAGCTGGAGAACCAACCTTGCCTGGATCCACCACCATCTGAGCCCTCTTCTCCCTCCAGCTCCCAACTGAATGGCTAAGCCCATCAGAGGGAGGACAGAAAGCGACCAGACAGATCCAGGTGAGAGCAACCACCCTCCGATACCTGCAACTGATCAGCTGCTTTAAAATCTCAACCATTTTTGTGAGAAAGTGGCAGTGCCACAACTGCTGCTGAAGTGCTCAGAGTGCGGATCACAAAATCCACACAATGGGGGCAAGGCACAAATCGGAGGGATGTATCTGCTTGCCGAGGGGAGTCAATTGCTTTGGAGAGGCAATGTTGCATTCCCATTTCACTCCTACAGTGTGTGTGTGTATGAGAGAGAGAGAAACCTAAATCCGAGGGGAAATGTAGACTGCAGATGCATAATACATTACCGGAGAATCCCAGCAGGCAAAGCTCAGACATAGTTTTCCCACTGGCTACCAGGCACACTTCTTTCGACACCCCAGCAGCATGAGCAAAGAGGGATGTTCCGCCTTCCCTTTTACCTCCGAGCCGCAGGTCTGCCTAGAAAGCCACTTCCTTCCCCTTGCTTATGGGGAGCTGTGGTTTCTCAACCGTTCCTGGAAGACCTTGGTGGGTGAGTCCACAAGGAGATTGGAGAAACAGTGGGTGGGATACCTGGGAACAGTTTCAGTATAACTGCCATGATCACGGGGTTTTTCAAGTCATCCCCTGTCCGAGAAACTGCCACCAAGGAGAATCTTTTGCAGGGCTAAGGCTCCCTCCCTGGCTGGCCTCTCTGAGTCTCAGCTCAGCGGTGGCAATTTGTGGTTTTCTTCAGGAGAGGTTCTGAGGAAAGGCTGAGGAATTTCAGAGCCTGCGGCATGGAGGTGGGATGTCCCTACTCTGATTCCTAAAAAATAACTACTAGTAGTAGTGGTGGTGGTGGTTGTAAGCAGGACTCTATGAGAAGGAAACCGAGTGTGTCCGCCATCCTGTTTCCTCACCTGTGAGGAAGCAACCCACCACGCCCTTAAAGTAGAATTACCGTTGTTGTGTAAGCTGCATCCGGGTTGTTCTCCAGGACGCGCGAGAGGCCAAAATCCGACACTTTGCAGACCAAATTTCCGTTGACGAGTATGTTGCGAGCCGCCAGGTCCCGGTGCACGTAGCCGAGTTCCGACAGGTAGCACATGCCGGCGCTGATGCCCCTCAGCATGACGACCAGCTGGAGGATGGTGAATTGTCCGTCATGTTTCTGGAAGGAAACCAGGCCACGTTTTTTCAAACTACGGCATCTGACGCGCACAACTCGGCAGCCTTCAGGTAGGGCTATTCTGCGTGGATATGCGCAAACCTGCAGAACTGGTGTTATTAGCCCGCGCCTGAGCACAAATATGACCTTCTTCTCTCCCTCAAGATCACTGGGAATGTTCTGTTTTTCAGCAGTGCAGCACCGATTGGCCTGGACCTGTGTCAGCCACATCGCCCCTCCCCTCGCCTTTGCGCAGCAGTTTTTAAAGCGTTTAAAAAAAAAATTTCCTCTGTCAAATAATTTAAGGGCTGAACAAACCGCCGTGGAGAGAAACTCGCCAAGCGCTTTAAAATGGACAGCCAGTTGGAGGCACGGTGGGGGATAATGGGAAGGGATTGGCGGTCAATTAAAAGAGTATTCTGAGCCCTTTCAGGAGGGAAGGTGGGGGACGGTGCGGCACATCCTCCAAAGGACAAAACAAGCACCTGCTTCTCATCGATGCATCAGCCTGTATGGGATTGGACATAGTAGGGCAGGATATAGGTTCCTTGACAGCTCATTGGACCTCCAATTGCCTCATCTACCCATAACTCCCTTCCCCCCCCAGTCCTCTCCTGCTTGAATAACTGGCTCCCTTTGCTGGCAACAAATTTCCTGCAGCCATTTTGCTTCTGAGAGGGGGGCAGAATGGGAGGAGCCAATGGGGGGAGCGTGGCAGCGCACAACCCTAGTTACGAGTGTCCTGAATAGTGCAGGGGGTTGGACTAGATGACCCAGGAGATCCCTTCCAACTCTATGATTCCATGATCCTATGATTCTCCCACCAACTATACCAGTCCCCCCCACCCCCCTCAAGCCCCACGTCTGAATAAGAAGGAGGGTTGTACCCGAAGGAAGGAATCCAGCGATCCGTTTTCCATGTACTCGGTGACAATCATGACCAGTTTGCCTGCAAGAATCAAGAGGGGTCACGTTCACAGTGAGGTCACTTTAATGCGCGAATCTCTGGGCTGTCTTCAGCTGCAGGGGGTGGGGTGGGCTCAGGGATCTTTCGAGGGCCCCTTCTCAGAAGTAGTTTAAGGATTCATGGGGTCATACTGCCGGAGCCAGCTGAAGCAGCCAGACCCCCTCCCCGCGCAGTGGGAAGGGGGTGTCATTCAAAATGTCCTTAAAAAGGGGAAAGGGGGGAGGAGAGCGGCCCTGCTCCATGGTGGGGAGGCACAGGTGGGGCCCCTGGAAACGTAGGGCCCACCGCAAATGATACATGTGCTACATGGGAAAACCAGCCCTGTCCCCTCTGACCCACAGCAGGGCGCAAGCTGCATTCCGAGGCTGAGCCAAAAGGCAGGCCTGTCTACGATTTGGAAACCGCCACCCGTCACCTAACGAAACCATCCTCATTTACTCCGAAGATATTTGCATGCCATTAGCACCCTGCTTTTCATCCGGAGGGCGACCAGGGCTATTTCTGGCCTTCCCAAGCCGCGTGAGTCAGCCGGCCCTGGAGAATGCTAATGGCCCCCTTAGATGAGCGGCCGCGAATCAAAACGGGGTGCGGAAAGGGCCAGAGCCTCGGGCCAGACGCCCACCCGCGGCCGCGGGATCAAGTGGAATCAAGCCGGGGTGTTTCTTCTCTTCCGCCCCTTTTCATCTCCGCCAAATGACCGGCTGCAGAGAAGCAAGCTGGAATGAATGGCTCGTTTTTGCTAATGATGTCAATTAGGGAAATGAGGACAGAAGCCGGGGACAAGCTGTCTCTGTTTCACGCACACTCCCCTCTCTCTTGATCTTTGTGGAACTGGGAGCAGCGTACAAAACAGGGAGGCTGAACTGGCTTTTCTGGCCTAGGCCAACCTGTCCCTCCTGTGCTTTGGGGCAGGCCTGGCTCACACGGCTTGGGAAGGACCAGGTTTTTGTAGGTCTGAGGCTATGCTTAGCAGAGAGCCAATGAACTTCGGGATGTCCCTCTTGTCACTTGCAAACAATTGCCCCCCTGCCCAGTGGCTGAGCTCCACCTGGTTCACATTTTGGACCACCCTGCATTGTGTCTGGTCAAGGCCAAGGATGAAGGACGTCAGTGGCTCAGTGGGAGAGCCTCTGCCAGGCATGCAGAAGGACCCAGGTTCAATCCCCGGCACCCCCAGTTAAAAGGACCAAGCAATAGGTGACCTCCGCCGCTTTTGGTTAAGAGTGGCGGTTTCTAACCAGGTTTGATTCCCTGCTCCTCCACATGCAGCCAGCTGGGTGACCTTGGGCTTGTTACGGTTCTTTTAGAGCTGTTCTCACAGAGGAGTCCTGCCAGAGCTTTCTGTCAGCCCCACCCACCTCACAGGGTGTGGAGAGGAGGAGGAGGCATCTGTAAGCCGCTTTGAGACTCCTTCGGGCAGTGTAAACCAGGGTATAAAAACCGACTCTTCTTCTGGAACTGATCTCTGCAGTCTGGAGATCCCTCGTCTTTCTGTGATATCTCCAGGCACCGCCTGGAGGTTGGCAAGGCTGTGTGGGACACCTGGGCAATGATGCTCGGAGCCACATGGACCACCCACAGGAGGTTCCCCCTTTGCTCCTGCAGGCTCAAGCCCATTTTTCTGTGCTCATCCTGTCCCGGACCTCAGACCTACTTTTGGTGACTACGCCTTCCAGGTGGATCACGTTGGGGTGGTCAAACTGAGCCATGATGCTGGCTTCGCTCAGGAAATCGCGGCGTTGCTTCTCGGTGTGACCCGCCTTCAGGGTCTTCACAGCCACCGGCAGCTCCCTCTTTCCTGCAAGCTTGAGACGTCCGTAGCAAACTTCTCCAGACTCCCCTGCAAAGCAAGACGGGTGGGGAGGGGGGGAGAACATGGCAGGTTCAGACAGATGCCCTCCGAGGTCTTTTACCAAGCCACCGCCTCCGGCCCCACCCGCAGCGAGGAGGGAGCAGATGTTCCTCTCTGTCACGATATTTATTCTTCCCGAGCTTCCCTGCATCCTGCCTTCCACTCCCCCTGAATTCAATTTAGCTGGGAACATTTCTAAAATTACTTCTCTAATTGGACCGTGTGCAATTTGCTGCTGCGTTCGGCTCCTTCGGTTCCTGCACATGGTTTTATTTTTTTTTTTTTTGGTCTTCTGCATTACTGTGGAGCACATGCGCATAGATAAAAGACTGTGCAAGATTTTAAAATGCATGGTGTTTTTGGAACTCAGCACACATCGGGTTCCCAGCACGTCTTCCGGACTGATAATAGCTGGAGGACAGCTGATGTATCCGGGTTTTGGATCATCCCTTTGGTTTCTTGTGCTTTTATACATACCAATTATATCAAGGGTCTAGATCAGCCTTTCTCAACTTTTTTGCCCTGAAACATTCTTCAGGCTTCAAAAAACCCCAGAAGTGGTGCAATCATGCAGCAGATGGTTGGGAAGCAGAGCTGTGGACACGCCCACCCGGGGCCCCTCCCCTCTCCACCCCCTCCAGGCCCATCATTGGCCATTTGGAAGGGGAGGGCACATCGACATGACCATATATGGCCATACCACCTGATAAATGTTTAACAAATCTCCCAGCTCTGAGTTGCGAAATACCTAGAGGTGTTAGGGGTGGAGCCTGAAGAGAGTGGGGCGTTGGGAGGGGCGGGGCTTAACACTGTGATTTTTCTCCTGGTGAACTGACCTCTGCTGCCTGGAGATTAGCTGTAAGCACAGGAGATGTGCAGCTATCACCTGGAGGTTGGCAGCCCTACCTACAGCCCTCCCCCAGGGCTTTCTCACAGAAAGACGAAGGGATGAGAATGCATAAGAAAGGGAGAAAGACTCACCAGACCCGATGACTCTTTCGATTTTAATCCTGGAGGCCTCGATCTCCCGGGTGAACTCGTGAATGGCTTGGCAGGGATCCTCATAGGTGTGTGGCTCCACGTAGAATTTCGACTCGGGGAATTTCACTGTGGGGAAGCGCAACAAGTCAAGAGGAAAAAAGCAAGATCTCAAGTCAACGATGCAAAGAAATTTCAAAACACATTGGATCGGGCCCAGATGGTGCAGAGGGGGTTCTTAGCAATAAAGGGTTAATCGGTAAATGGAGGGGTCCTTAAACAGGACTTGTCTAAAATCCACATGTTTTGACCCAAAGATCTTCTCCCTGACCTCAGGTAAAGGAGGGTGAGGTACGGGTGCCGATAGGAAAGGGCATTTGGGCTTTCTAATCGGAGACAAACCATTCCACCTCCCTCGTTCTGTTCCTTTTCTGCGCCAACATTTTGCTCTGCTAAGCATTCCACTCCTGTTTCATCCCACCTTAATTTCTGAAATTCACTGCAGGACTGGAGGATGCCCTCAACTTTTCATTTGCTGTTATCTTCCCTGCCTCCCGCATTAACGCTGCACCCATCGGCAGAACACTGCAGAAAAGCCAGATATACGAGGACCGCAAAATTCATTTTCTCCGGGATTGTTCCGATGCGCCCATGTGCTACTGTTGCCTTCGTGAAACATTAACAACAACAAAATCCTGATGTGATAATATGTGTAATCGCAGAGAGGTTGCTTTTCTTGCAGTCTATGACCAACGGGCAGCGCATTGTCATTTTGCCTTTGCAAAACCTCACGCCAAAGAATTCCGATGCAATTGCCTATGGTATCATGCGCGAGTTGCTTTTTTTGGGGGGGGGGGTTTTGCAGTGCATTAACAGATCGCATTGGTGGTGTGTAGATGCGAGAGATGCTGAGAGCTTCAGCAGACCGCACTGCACACAATTAGGATATAAAAATACAGGACAGTAGCAAATTCCTAATGCAATAATTCCTTTATCGGAAACTTCCTGATGATTTTCAAATTATCTCTCCAGTGCCCAGATTGACTCAAGAGGAGACTTCCTGCTTGTTGCAGCCCACTTTATCCTGCTCGTCTTCATAACAGCTGAACAGCAGAATGACTGCAAGCAAGAGTTGAGGCCAAAGTTTGAAGGTCTCGGTTCATGCTACTTGCTCACTTATCTGTGCCTTCAGAAGAACCACTGAGATATTTTTCAGGCTTCATGAGAAGTGGGTGCAGAAGTAAGATGTAGCAGCTACCCAATCAATCATTTGGTGTGTAGAGCAACAGGGGAAGTGGTTTCCAGTGATGTCGAGTGATGTCAGCGGCCATCTGAATTTCCAGGAAAGGCCACAGAACCTCTGGGGAGCTCTTGCGGATCCCCTGGGTTGCCTGGGGTTGGGAATCCCTGATACACATGCTGCCTCCCTCCCTCCTTCTTAGGTTTCAAGGCACCTGGGCACCAAAACACCCTTGCTTAGATGCAGGGGATGTAGCGCTGACTGCAACCTGCCGAACAGCTGGGATCAGCACTGCCCCCCTCTGGAGGCCCAGAGCCCTGACAGCTGCCAAACCACACTTGATGTCAAACCACACCATAACAAGTATGAAGCTGGGCACAAGCACAGGAGCCGCACCCCTCGGTACTCACCCTGCCCATTCTGATAGTGCATTTTCTCCTCATCAGAATCTTGGAAAGCCTTGCTGTACCCGCAGTGCCTACATGCAAGAGGAGATGGACATGCCATATTATAGTATAGGCTGCTGGTCTGATTTGGGTGCATATCAAAAAATCTTCACAGTAAGTCCACTTTGTCCTCTTGGCTTCAAATAAGCCACTTTCTCGCAGCGAGACATGCCAGACCAGGGCATATGGGGGACAGAGGACTAGGAGAGACAGAGGTGATTTTATTAAGTATTGACATACTTTGTTGATGTCTCACCTTGCTCCCCATGGGCAACCTCACATTCCTAGGGGTTTTTTTTGGGAGGGGGGGAGGAATCTCATGTTAATTATCCAGATCTTTTCCAGATGGAGCCAGCCCCGTGGCTGCAGATGGTACTCTAGTTTGATTGTTCCCCACCCAAAAAACAAAACAAAAACAAAAACAGCCCTCTCTGAGTCAGCTTTCTTCCTACTTCGATGATTGCCTTGTCACTTCACAACTGTGCAGAGTAGGCCAACCTTTTTCTTTTGCCTGCTCAGTTGCCTGACTGAGACATTACAGACACGAGTCCACCCACATGCGAGGGCAGATCTGGTCCCCCCATTTTTTAATCCCCAAGGAGGTCTTGCAAGGCAGGCTCTTCTCTCTTACCTCTTCTTACAGATCAGAAACAAGAGCAGCGAGACGAGGCCGGAAATCAACGTGAGGCAGGTCCAGATGACTGTCGTGGTGTCATAATGACGAACTACTGGGAGGCAAAGAGTACACGGGATTCTAACTTGCTCCCTTCAAGGTGTTTTAGAGGAGAGGCTCTGGCCAGCTCCCTGGTTCAATCCCCAGGATCTCCATTTAAGAGGACCAGGTAATAGGTGATGTGAAAGACCTCGGCCTGAGACCCCAGAGAGCTTCTGACAGTCAGAGACAGCGCTGACCTTTATGGACTGCCTGGCCCTTTTAACTGGAAATGCCAGTGATTGGTCCTGGGACCTTGCGTGCCAAGCAGATGCTCTACCACTGAGGCACAGGCCAGAAGAGGGAGCTTTGTGTATGAATTTAGATATTTATCTCCCGTATTTTTCAGTGGGGACCCAAAGCAGCTGACAAGTGGTTCTCTCCTCCTCTCTTCTACCTTCACAACAACTACCCTGCAAGGTAGGGGCAGGCTGAGAGAGTGAGAAAGAGAGAGAGAGAAACTAGCTCAACCGACTCATGTTGACGAGCTTCAAGGATTTGATCCTGGATCTCCCTAGGCAACTGGCTGCTGGACCTCCCGCCACTCTGCTCTTGGGCCCGGTGCTCCCACGGTTCCTCACTTGCTTTGGTGGTCTCCACTTCCATGGCCTGGCTGAACTTTCCACAACCAGCAGAGGTGCGAGCCCGGACTTGGAAGACGTAGCGGGTGGCGGGTTTGAGCCCTGAGACGGTGGTGCTGTTGCCCTTGGACTTCAGCGTGGAGTAACTCTGCATCTCTTTGTCCTGGGGTGGACAAACACAGGGAATGGTTAAGAGGCTGCCTAAGGAGGTGGGGAGCTCCCTCTCACTGGCGGTCTTCAAGCAGCGGCTGGACAGATCCTTATCCTGGATGCTTTAGGCTGATCCTGCATTGAGCAGGCGGTTGGACTAGCTGGCCTGTCTGGCCCCTTCCCAACTCTATGATCCTGCATTGAGCAGGCGGTTGGACTAGATGGCCTGCATGGTCCCTTCCAACTCTATGACTCTGCAATTCAATTCTATGATTCTATTAAAAGATTACTAGATTTAACAGAGAGGACAGACATGCAAAACTCTGGTTTGGATAGGCACGAGCATCATATATTTGGGGAATGAATGAATTCCCCTCCACCAACAAGCACACTTCAGTTTCCATTCTGCTATTGGCTGCTTTCTGCTCCAAAGGTGGCCAAACTGTAGCTCTCCAGATGTCCATGGACTACAATGACCATGAGCCCCTGACAGTATGTGCTGGCAAGGGAATTGTAGTTCACAGACATCTGGAGAGCTACAGTTTGGCCACCCTTGATTCTGTCTCACTTCTAGGTTGATTTTTATTTAGAAAATTTGCACATGACCTTGCCTTATGTTGAATCTCCATCACCCCCACCCTGTCCCCACCAACAAACCAATTACCTTTTCATAGTATTTGATCTCATATTCCAAAATGATACCATTGGGTTGGTCTGGTTCCTGCCAGAGGAGAGTGACGCTGTTCTGACCCACGTTCTCTTGGTGAATGGCCAGCACCTGGGACGGGGCTAGGAAAGCACACAACAGAGAGTCATGGAGGAAAAGAGAGACTGTGGTTCAGTGGCAGACCATCTGCTTGGCACACAGAAGGTCCCAGGTTCAGTTCCTGGCATCTCCAGCTTTGGAAAGTAAGAGATGGAAGAGACCTAGATCTGGGACCGTGGCTCAGTGGCTCTCCCCACAACAAACACCCTGTGAGGTGGGTGAGGCTGAGAGAGCCCTGATATCACTGCTCGGTCAGAACTGCTTTATCAGTGCCGTGGCGAGCCCAAGGTCACCCAGCTGGCTGCATGTGGGGGAGTGCAGAATCGAACCCGGCATGCCAGATTAGAAGTCCGCACTCCTAACCACTACACCAAACTGACTACATGCTATTATACCCTATGGAAGTCCCTGCACTCCTCAAACTCCACCCTCCCAAGGCTCCGCCCCAGATCTCCAGAAATTTTCTGACATGTACCTGGGCAACTTGAAGGCCATCCTAGCCAAGACTCTGGCAGTTCCTTGCATGGATCTCAGAGTGGGTTTTTTAAATTAAATAATCCAGTTCTAACTGGCATTACAACATGAACAAGAGTGGATTGCTGTCTTCCCCTCATGCCCTCTTCTCAATCCGAAATCCCCTCTGAGAGACACTATTTGCCTTGGGTACTGTAGCAATCTTGTTCGGAATCCTGAGTTCTTGAGATTAAGGTGGCTAATAGTTCGTTCATTCATTCATTCATTCATTCATTCATTCATTCATTCATTCATTCATTCATTCATTCATTCATTCATTCATTCATTCATTCATTATAAGTGTTTGGAACACTTGTTAACAGCAGTTGCCATGACCTGATGGGTGACAGAAGAAAGAGAATGCTGGGCTAGATCCAAGAGAACGTTTGGATCCAGCAGGGTCCTTCTGAGACCCCCCCATGAAAAGCAGCCCCATCAAAAAGCCAGAGAAGACTCACGCTCAAGGAGGGACGAGTGAACGTTCCTTCTCTCATTCCTTTGGAGGTTTGTTTCTATTTTTATTCACCAGTTTGGTTAGCCAATTTTCACTGTCAGATTTGTATGCGCGGCGTGCTGCTTATCCACGCAACTAATAATGGCACTTATGCCCACAACATGCATCACTTATCCAGATCATATAGGCATAATATCTAATGGGGACTTAGCTCTGCACAAATAGGTCTGAAATAAGGGCTAATGGAGAAAATAAAGAGGAAGCAAGAAATTATGTTAGGAGAGAGAATCGCAGGTTTGATTTTCACAAGACAGAATTGACATGGATTACGAGGATTTTCAGGTGAAAGTTATAAGGGCTGCAAATTGAACATCGTCCTTGGTAAAAATGACCAAGATTTCATTTTAGCCATTCACCCCAGTTGCCATATTTGGGTTAGGGTTTTTATTAGGGTTAGGGTTAGGGGTATGGTTAGGGTTTGGCCTAGGATTGGAGTAAAATGTTTGGAGGTAAAAACGTTTTTTATTAAATTATCTCCATTCTACAAAACACCATATGTAAAGATCATTTTTCAAAATATATATAATTCTTTTATGTACAAATCTTCCAAGTAACTAATTACACAATTCAAGTACAAATTACACAATTCAACATTAGCAACTTTGAAAATTATAAATCACAAGATTCAAAGTTAAACTTAAGGTTAAGGTTAGGTTTAGGGTTAGGGCTAAGATTAAGGCTAGGGTTAGATTAGGGTTCTTGTTAGGGTTAGGTTATCAGAAGACCTGTCAATATGATTTACACAAGGGCAAATTTGTGGGCAGTAAATGCAGGGATGAAAACTTTGAACACCCCTCCCCTACAGATGTTTATAGCATATTTCAAAACTGTTCTCTCCAGCTGGAAAATTCAAAATCATGAAGGCATTTAAGAACTATTTTAGAACATAAGTGCATAAAGTTAATTTGTCTCAATCAAGAGGAAAATAGGAAGCATTTCCAATTTTCCGTTTGCAGCTTTTAAAAAACTCCCAGTTATTTGCATTAGTCAAAGTAATGAAGCAGATATATCCTCTAAATAAAAGAAATTTACAGTGACCACAACAAAGCGTTTTCACATGGAGGGGCCACGGTACGCAGAAGGTCCCTGGTTCTGGCCCCCTGGCAACTACGGTTTTAAAAGATCAGGTTGGTGGTGCTTTGGAAGACCCCCCACCTGAGAAATCTGCTATCAGCCTGAGTAGGCAATACAGAATCTGATGGGCCAAAGGTCTGATTTGGTCTAAGGCAGCTTAAGGCTCAAGCCACATAAAAGCCTAGTCCACAGAGTCGGCCTTTCCTGCAGATATGCCAAAAAGACACATCTCATGAGTCAGTTCTGTAGCACCAGCCCTGGAGCAGAAGAGCACATAGGAGCCGGCTAACAGGGGCCATCTCCTACCTGCCTGGTTCGTGGTGATGTTGACCGCGGTGAATCTTGGCGGCTCCAGACTCAGCTCGGAGACCCCGTTGACGGCCTCCACCCAGAAGGAATAGTTGGTGTGGGCCAGGAGATTGGTCACAATCAGAGAGCCCTGGGCCAGATTCGTCTGCTGGGGAATGAAGCGGATCCCGGCGCCACAGGGCTCGCATTGGCCTGTGTCCCACATGCAGCGGCGGCAGAGAACGTTATAAATGACGTCGCTGCGGCCTCCTTTGTCCAGAGGCGGAGCCCACTCCAGGGTGACCGACGTCCCATTCACGCTGGAGAGCAGGCTCAAGGGAGGAGAAGGAGGCCCTGAAAAGGATGGGAGACAGTGCAGAATCAGGCAGAACGGCAGAGGAATCCCAAGCCGCAAGGCATGGGCAGCAGGCATGTGACACGGCAACTCGGGCGAAAGTACACACATCTCAGACGGGCCAGCACCTGAATGAAACATTAGGCATGAATCCTCATAGAGAGTACCTATATGGTAAATCAGTCCAACTGAGAGCTACCTAGTTGTACTATCGGCCGAACTGTGGCTCTCCAGAGATCTGTGGACTACAATTACCACGAGCCCCTGCCAGCATGGCCAATTGGCAGGGGCTCATGGTAACTGTAATCCACGGACACCCATAGAGTCACAGCTTGGGCACCCCCTAGGGAGGTCTACGGAGGGTTGAGGATGTAGCTTGCTTGCAGAAGGTCATGGGATCAGTTCCTGGCATCTCTAGTTAAAGGGATTGGAGGGCAGGTGATGTGAAAGACCTGAGACCATAGAGCTTGTGAGAGTAGATAATATTGACCTAGATAGATTGGGGGATCCTGATACAATATGTGGCAGGTTCATATATACTTACTAGGTATTTAGAGGTCTGTTGCCTGGCTATGTCATTTCTAGGGCAGTTCTAGGAGGCCAATGGCAATGCTACCATGCTTCTAGGGAGGTTCTAGGAAGTGGCAGAAATCACGCTTTTACCATAGGGCTTCCTAGTGATTCCTAGAGCGACCCTAAGTCACCTCAAGGCTTTTCCTGAAAGCGACAAAGGGGCACTGCCAGCGTTGTTCTCCCCGCACATGTCCCCGCCCCCATTCCTCCCGCATAGGACTGTCCGTGCACATGTAACAGAGGGGTCAGGGGTACATACGTGTGCAAGGTGCTGATGGTGGGTCTTGTGCCGCTCGGAAATAACTGCTCTCACAGCGACACACCAGCGCGGCCTGGCTGTCAGAATAGCTGTGGGACGGGCATTTGGCGCACAGCTGATCCCCAGGGGAAGATTTGTAAAACCCAAGCTGGCAGGCTAAAGGAGAAGGAGAAACGAAGAGACGGTGGGTGAGGGAGAAGAATGGGTGAATAGAATGCATTGCTGATGAAATGGCCTCGCTATGCGTGTGGCGAGTCGTGCGCATGGAAAGCAACGCCCTTTTGGGACCTTCTCTGCCCCTCCCCCAGATCCTCCTTATCCAAATTTCCCTCTGTGTTTGGGATTCCCAAATTACATCGTCTTGTTCTGAAGCTTGGCTGCTGCATTAGAGGTCCCCCATGATCTTTAATTTCTGAATTGTGCGCAGAGCACCTTGGTACACATACAGTAGTCTTCAGTTTGTAGACCCTGCAATTTGTAGTCATTAGAGCCTTCCCTCCTTCTGTGTGACCGACCAGCACATACCCATTGATACAAGACTGGGGAAAAAAGCACCCAGTTTTGACATGCTTATATTTATGGTTGCATCAAGCCTGGTTTGGTGCACTCTTGCATCCATGCGCAATATTTCCATTCTCGTTGAGAAAAGATTGCACAAAAGGTGTCACATATGCAGTCACATCTTTTTTTTTCTGTACATCTTTAATGTCCACATGGCTACTGGCATCATAAAAGAGGAGACATGTGTAAAGAAGGAAAAAAGGAAGGGGGGAGGGCACAAGCTTAGGATAGAAAGCAGCGATCCTCAACATGGTGCCTGCCAGCACCTTTCCTGGTGCCCATCAAGTGTTTTAGAAAGTAGGATGAAGCCAGGCAGGGGTTTGTCTAGAAAAACTCCTGATCGGCCAATGGAGGTTTGATTGACCATGCAGATTTGTATGCTGCTTTGGCAGCAGCTGTCGCCACAGTGCAAGGATGTGTGACTTGCAGCCTTTGTTATTTAGCTGGCTCCCTCCTGTGGCAACCATCTGCCAGCAGGCTTTTTCGGACCGTGGTCCCCCATGCAACATCAAATTTCCTAAAGGGCCTGCAGGCTGAGAAAAGTTGGGGACACCCAAACTAAAGGGCGTCATGGACTCGTTGCACTTTGTGATAGCTGAATAAAGTGTCACTCTGCCTGAGCCTCCATAAAAGGGGGACCTAATCCTGTCTCGGACGTTTGTGTCACCCCGCCTGAACCTATTTCTGACATCCCTCGCTCTCCATTGCATCTTGGCCCCACCCGCTTCATCCACCCTCACTCCTTTGCAGGCTCCTTCTCCCTGCCCCCGCTGGGTCTAGCCCCCTAATGTGTCTTGTTATCCAGCCGCCACCTGCTGCGGCCTGTCTCAGGAGCTGACAGGCTTGCATCAGGAAGCAGAAAACCGGATGGGAGGGCCCATCCAAGCCATCTGCAACCCGGTCCATTTGTGCCCCCCCCTCCTCACAAGCTCTGGGGACAGGAGAACATCTGCTAATAAGCTGGTGGGCTGGCTGAACTGCTAGATGGACCTGTCAGTCAAGGAGATGATGGCTATGGGAGAGCCACTCTGCTGGGTCCAGCTCGGAGTCGGGGGGCCGCCTCATGCATTTGAAAGCCGTTCGGGGATGTCAAAAAGCTGCATTCTAAGCAGTTTGGCTCAGGAGCAAGAGCGCAGAGTGGCCTACTTCCTGGAAAGCTGCATATCCAAATTCCCCCCCCTCCCCATATGTTACTGAAGAGCACGTGGATCCCGATAAAACACTGCAAAAAAGCAATTATGCAAACAGCTGTATCGTGATTATTCCTGAGCTGGGTTTGACGGATGCACACGGGTGCCCCTACGTCTGCGCGCGCAACAAGATCCGTGATGCAATTATGCAAATAGAGATGTTAAGCTTTGCTTTTTTGGAGTGTTGAGCCATCTGGGCCTTCAGTGCGGGAAACACGAGGAAGGCGGGAAGACGTGCTTGAACGGAAGGTCCCTCCCTCAGAGGCTTCTGCCAGACTTCACATCCGACCAAACTCTGCTGTACGAACCCAATCTCCCAATAGTTAGAGCATTCCAAAATCTCCAAAATCAAGGTGTCCAATGTGATTGGGGGAAATCTACTGATCTCTGCCTGCTTAGCCTACTGTGCTGGTTCCACTCTTGGCAACAAGTTAAAAAAAATGACCTAGTATACCAGCTAGATAGGGTTGCCAGTTCTAGATTGGGAGATACCTGGAGATTTGGGGGAGGGGGGGCTGAAGAGGGCGGGGTTTGTGGAAGGAAGGGACTTCCAAGGGACACAAAGCCACAGACTCTGCCTTCCAAAGCAGCCACGTTCTCCGGACGAACTGACCTCTGAGACCTGGAGATTGATTGCAATCTCAGGAAATCTCCAGCAACCACCAGGAGGCTGGCAGTCCTGTGGCTAGGGCCAGCTTTGCATGGCGGTGCCCATGGTACTGATAGGCCTATTGCTGTGCAGCATTGACCCAACGAGTCGGTAACAAACTCACTGTGGAAATAGCTCTTGTCAGAGAGAGACCGCACGGTGGATCTACGTCCAAGTCACATCTTCCGTCCCCCCCCTCCCCAGAAAGACTCTTGTCTGTTAGGGGAGAAACTGCCATTCATTAAGTGGACTCCTGCCGTCTCTTTGACATCTATTCATTATTCAGAGAGAATATCAACTAGGGGAGGGGGGGCCCTCTGTGGATGCTGACGGCTGTGATAGGTTGAGCCTGAGCTGACAACCCTGGGATTCTGTGACAACCTCGCATCTCTGGGGAGGTGCCTTGCAGTGACTGGCGAGGGCCAAGAGATCCTCTCCAGCTGGCACTCAAGTTCTCCGATCTGACTTTTTCCACGAGGCTGTCGTTGCTGAGGGACAGCGAGGGCAGACACTGGGTTCTGTGGCGGCCTACCTCTGAGAGTGCCAGGGTCGCCCCCGGGTTAGCGTGAGTGACGGAGGCACACCGCCGGAGTTGGGAGTGGTCGGAAGCTGTCCCAGACACGATCCCTGTGAAATACAAAAGTCTCCACAGAACTAAGCCAGTGAGGTATGCACCATCAGGCAGAGCAAGTGCCATGATATCTCTAGAGTAGAGCCCAGGGTATTCTGCAGGTATACCAACGCAGGCCACCACATGCTGTGTATTGTGACCGACTCTGGAGTACTGGGTTTGATTCCCCACTCCTCCTCCAGCTGTGGGCCAGTTCTCTCAGGGCTCTCTCAGCCTCACAGGGTGTCTGTTGTGGGGAGAGAAATGAACAGCTATTGAGTAGCAAGATGGTCACCAGGCCTTGCCTCAACGCACCTTACACAGTACAGCAGAGAACAGCCTAATGGGATCACCACCACGTCCTTCTCCTCCCTGACTTTGCAAGATATCACCTTGTGTTTAACGCTGTCAAGGCAGCTGGTTCGCTTCCCCCCAAATCTAAACAAAGCCCCTCTACTCTTATTTGTCGATTTGCAGCTCGGCTCGTCTAAAAAGCTTTTGTGAAGCTGCCGAAAACAAACAAAGTGTCCTGCGAGGGACCCCGGTGAGGCGTCTGCTGTATACACGTAGCCCCAGGCCAGCGCATGGGAGTGCCTTGCACACAGCTGCCACCTCCTTATCACGGTTTATACAGTTGCAAAACAAAACCCTCTTCCCGGAGCCGGCAGACTCTCTGGGAGAAAAAAACCCCACAACCTCCCTTCATTCTCTGCGCCAGAGCGGCCACTGTTAAGAAGGTGATGGATTAAGGAGATAATGTTCTCCTTTCTTATTGACTTTTGTTTTGTTTTCTCTGCTGTCAAAACTTCCTGCCAAAGGGAAGGCGAGCTTACAGAAAACAGCTCACGGATGGAAGACAGAGGTGGCCAAAGCCAGGGACGGGCCTGGATAGGAGCCAGACCTGGAGAGTCTGGTGTAGATGCTTTTGGTAGCATGCCAAGGAATGAATACTCTGGGGGCGTCTGATTAGGAAAATCGCTTCTTGGGCTGCGGAAAGAATCTAAATCATTAATGGGCTTTCGCTCTGTACGTGAGCGGGGAAGGCCCGGTTGCCCTCAAGGTAGGAAGAGAAGGCAGACAAGATAGATATGAATAGTCCAAGTAAGCTGACGCTTCATGAATGGGAGCAAAGAGTTAGGGGGAAGGTCTCCAGATGGTTAGGAATCTCTGTATTTTTGTTAATGAGAAGCCCGTTCGAGACTGGAGAAGGAATCTCTATATTTTTAAAATGAGAATCTCAGGGTTGGATGAGGTTTCCTAGGAACTTGCAATTTAAATGTTTTTTTTTTAATGAGAAACTCATCAGAGTATGAAGAAGGTTTCCTGATAGTTTGGAATGTCTGTATTTTTGAAGGAGAATTGCACCATAGTTGGAGGTTCCCTGATAGTTTGGAATGTCTGTATTTTTTAAGGAGAATCTCTCCAGAATTGGAGGTTCTCTGATAGTTTGGAATGTCTGTATTTTTGAGGTTTCCTGATAGTTTGGAATGTCTGTATTTTTGAGGTTCCCTGATAGTTTGGAATGTCTGTATTTTTGAAGGAGAATCTCACCAGAGTTGGAGGTTCCCTGATAGTTAGGAATCTCTGTGTTTTTGAAAGATAAACTGATGTGGGCGGAGTATCCTTAACCTCATTTCTCTTTTCAGCGCGTCCATTCTCCATCCCTACCTCCTGACGCCAAGGATCATAATCCTGAGCAACCCGACTTACCCACGCACGTGTCCCTCTGCTCCTCGTAGCCCGCGCTGCACACACATTTCCCAATGGGAACCAGCCATTCCCCTTCAGCGCTGCAGTACATTTTGGGGGTGTCTCTTTCTTCCGAGTGCCGGACGCACTCGCCCCGCACCTCCACCAGGGACGAGGAGTCCGCGCCCGTGACCGCCTGGGAGAAGGAGGCCAAGTTCCGCACCATGGCGGGGCACTTCTTGTAGTACACGCGGACGGAGACAATGGCGATGCAAGCCCCGATGTCTTGGAAGGCCAGGTAGAAGCCTCGCTTGCTGAGCGGCCCCACGCCGCGCACCTCCGTATTGAGTTTCAGCCGCCGGACCCCCAGGTCCACGTTGGTGAAGCTCTCGTCGGCCGCGATGGTGTCGATCTTCACAAACTGGCTCTCGCAGGTGGTGCTGCCCAGGTCGCGGTCCGACTGGAGGTAGTAGAGGTTGAAGGTCTCCTTGCAGGTGCCCAGCACCCCCGGCATGCTGTTGCAGTCCCGGAGCGTGAACCTGATCTCGGCGTAGACCCGGTGAGCCCCGCGTCGCTGCACCCAGCTGGTCCGCAGCCAGTTGTTCTGGTTGGGGGACATGACGTTGCACACCTGGTAAGTGTGGATGGGGTTGAAAAATTCGTCCACTTCGTTGATGGAGTCCCACTGCAAAGCAGAGCGAAAGGAGGGGGTTAATTTATCTGGGGCAGTCCCTGTTGTCTGGGATCTGGGCCTGCTGGAACATGCGCTTCAATCCAACCAGCTGTGGGGTTTCACCTCAGCTCATTCCCACCCTTGTAACTAAGTCCTATCCCTCGTGGGTTTTATCCCTGCTGGGTTGAAGAATTAATCCACTTCATTGATGGAGTCCCACTGCGAAGAAGAAGAGGAAGAAGAGGAGGAAGAGGAAGAGGAAGAGGAAGAAGAGGAAGAGGAAGAGGAAGAGGAAGAGGAAGAGGAAGAGGAAGAGGAAGAGGAAGAGGAAGAAGAAGAAGAAGAAGAAGAAGAAGAAGAAGAAGGAGTTGGTTTTTATATGCCACTTTTCTCTGCCTGAAGGCATCTCAAAGCAGCTTACAATCGCCTTCCCTTTCCTTTCTCCACAACAGACACCCTGTTAGGCAGGTAAGGCTGAGAGAGCCCTGATATTACTGCTAGGTCTGAGCAGTTTTCTCAGTGCTATGGCAAGCCCAAGGTCACCCAGCTGGTTGCATGCGGGGGAGCTCAGATTCCAAGCTGTCTCACCAGATTATAAATCTGCACTCCTAACCACTACACCAAGCTGGCTTTCACAGAGCGAAAGAAGGGGGTTAACACATCAGGGGCAGTCCCTTATTGTCTGAGATCTGGCCCTGCTGAAAAATGGGCTTCAATCCAACCGGTTTCACCTTCGCCAATTCCCACCCTTATGAAAAACCCCTTTCCCACCTGTCTTTTATTCCTGCAGATTCCATGACCTCCAGCCCAGCCAATTTGGTTGTCACATTCTCCTTCATTTTACCTCTGTTAAAAAACTGGTAGGCCCCTTCCACACTTTGCCTTTAGGAGAACATTTCAGGGATACTTTCTAGCCGCCTTGGACTAATGAAGGAAAGGTGGGATATAAACATTGTGGAATCAATCGATCAGCTTCGTCTCCCTGGTTTGCCTCCCTGCCCGCTAGGGAGAGCATTGGCAGCTGTCCATCAAAGCCGCGGTGCAAAGTGCAGAGAGGGGAAAGCAAATCCGAGCAGATACATTTCAAGCCCATTAAGAGAAGCTCCAGCTCGGCTCTGACTTGACACGGACCTTGTTTCCCATTCCGGAGACGACCTGCTTTTCATTACAAGCACGGCACTGGCTACAGCTGTTCTGATACTTTGGCAGGGGAGGGGGAATGCTGCTTCCCATCTCATGCACACAAGGGTGGTCCTGGAGAATGTTTTAGGAGATGTGTGTTGAGAACCCCTCCACGGGATGAAAAGCATGGACTCCCCAAATTTTTGTAAACTGGATTTATTTATTCTGCAATGGTCAGTGCTGATTTTGAAGCAAAGAAGGCCCAGAACCATATTGCACATGCAAGGCCTTCCTGTCTGTGCATGACATAGCATGTGATACCCAAGCTCAATAGAACAGGGATTCCCAAGCTAGCTAGCTAGGATTTGAGAGTGGTGCCCTCTGCTTGCTGTGCCAGAGGCCGTCTGTGTTAGGAATCAAGAGGCACAAGATAGCTGCAATCTGCAGTAGGGATAAGGACAGGCAAGCTAGTAGGGATCTGTGTTCGAGATAGGGATCTGCCAGCTAGAGGAGATCTGTGTTGAGGAAGGGATTGTTCAAACAAACTGTGGAAATGTTAGGAACTGAAGTTGCCCGCTGGCTGAGGAAGTGTTAGGGATGAGGACGTGCAGGCTAGCGGGGGGGGGCTGTGTTCGAGACAGGGGTGTATAAGATAGGTGGTATCAGGGTTGGAGGAACTGCACAAGTTAGCCGACGTACACGCGGTGAAAGGAGATGCACATCCGAATGCACATCTCGTCGAGAGCAAAGAACATCTTCCATAGTTGGAAGGGAATCCGGTTCTAAATTAGGGGCAGCATCCTAATTTTGGACGAGATCGAAATTTCGATTCAGTCAAAAGCAAGAATTAGCACGTGTTGGGGTGCATGGTTGGATGAAGGCCCTTTTGCTCCCTGCTGTGTTAAAAAAATCAAGGATATATGACAGTTCCCAGATGTTTGACCGTGGGGATTAAAAAAAAAAAAGAAAAAGACAAACCCTCCATGAAAATTAAAGAGGCAGGTTGGACGTATCTCTTCCCCATCCCCACATTTCACAGCGTGTCCCTGCTTCAGGCTGAGAGACAGTTCCTACGAAACATTCTCCTCTCATCCCATGTCATTGAGAGAAAGTCCCCTAGCAAGATGAAAATGAGGACATCATAATTAATGCGGCAGCCGAACAGGTTTGATTACATCTGTATTCAGGAAACTTGGCTAACAGTTTAAATTAAAGTCAACACAAGGATTCCTTCTTCTTCTTCGTCTTCTTTTTTTTAAAGAACAGATTATAAAGGGATAAAGATGCAAATAACAGATACGAGTGTGGCTCAGCTTGGCCCGCGCGGGGGAAAGAAGAAAGGAGGAGAAATCTGCGCGGAAGACGGCAACGAGAAATCACTTTGCACACACATGGGTAGGGCCGTGCTGCCTGCTTTGATTGCTTCCAATTTACTTTCCATCAGGACAAATATTATCAGGGGCTGGGCTACTCCTGTGTAAGTTAGCTCGACTATGTATTGAGAATGAGAATGTGCAAGCAAGCGAGGGGAGACACTGAGAATGATATTGCACACGCTAACCGTGGATGCTGAGAATGGGGAGGCCGAAACTAGCTGGGAAATATTGAGAACGAGATGCAGAAACTAGCCAGGGATATTAGGAATGAGGGTGGAGAAGTCAGCTGGCGGATACTGAGAACAGGGATTCAGAAGCTCGTTGGGAGATAGCGGAAACAGAGATACAGAAGCCAGCTGGGGGAATATTGAGCACAGTTGTGCAGAAGCCAACAGGGGAATATTGAGAACAGTTGTGCAGAAGCCAACAGAGGAATATTGAGAACAGTAGTGCGGAAGCCAGCTGGAGGAATATTTAGAACAGTAGTGTGGAAGCCAGCTGGGGGAATATTGAGCACAGTTGTGCAGAAGCCAACAGGGGAATATTGAGAACAGTAGTGCGGAAGTCAGCTGGGGGAATATTGAGAACAGTTGTGCAGAAGCCAACAGGGGAATATTGAGAACAGTAGTGCGGAAGCCAGCTGGGGAATATTGAGAACAGCAATGCAGAAGTTATAGAGAACAAGGAACTGAAAACTAGCTGGAAATGATGCTGAAGCAAGTTGGGTGACATTGAGAATGGGAATGCACACACAGCTTGGAATGTTAAGAGTGGGGATGCACAAGAAAATTGTGGAATATTGAGTATGGGGATGTACAAGCCAGCTAGGGCATGTTAAGAAAGGTGATCTATAAGATGGGGTAGCTTACGTGGCCGAAGAGCCGTGATGAGACAGACCTGTGTCAAAGAGGAGAAAACATCACAGGGCTGTCCTGAGCTGCCTTCCAAAGCCCCCCCCGGTCTCACCCAGGGAGAGAAGGCAGGATGCTTTTGCCACTACCCCACAAGATGTGAAGTCCCCTCCCCCTTTTCTTCAGAATCCTGGGGGGGGGGTGAGGATGAGAGAGCTCCGAGAGAACAGTGACAGGCTCAGCATCACCCCACCTGCTTCCTAAGGAGGATCAGTGAGGAATCAAGCCCATTTATCCAGGTTAGAATATGATGCTGTTAACCTCTACGCCACACCTGCTCCATCAAGAAGAGAGCTCATGGCCCCAAGTCCTGAAGAGGTCATCAACCGGTCCAGGTTGGAGATGAGGGGCGGAGCCTGGGGACATCAGGACTTAGGGTTGCCAGTTCTGGGTTGGGAAAACCCTGCAGAGAGTGGGGCTTGGGAAGGGGAGCGACTTCAGTGAGTTGTAAATGCCGTGCAGTTCCCCTTCTAAGTGGCCACTATCTCCAGGGGAACTGATCTCTGCTGTCTGAAGATGAGCTGTAATTCCGGAGGTTCCCCAGGTCCCACTTGAAGGCTGGCCTCCCTAGCTTGGGGAGGGGACCTCAGCACGGTTTGATTACATGGCGTCCACCTTCAAAGGTGTTCCATATCCCCCAGGAGGTTTGATCTCTGACATCCGGAGGTCATTTGTCATTCTGGGAGAACTCCAGGCCTCACCTGGAGGTTGGTGCCCCTGCCAGCCACAGGTCTGAAAGCATTTCTGTGCTTTCTGGTTATTCTGAAACTCTAAGCTAGAAAGGTGGGGGAAGCACAGAGGTTCTTTCAGCCGAAAGTATTTTCAGCTGCAAATAGTGCATCCCTTGACGGAAAGGCTGCCTGTAATATGCAAACAAGAGCTCCGTGGTCCCTGTGCCAACGGGCTCCTTGGACTTACCCCATGCGAGGGATAGGTGAGCCAGCCCCAGTCCCCGATGATGGTAGACGTGTCCAGCAAGTTTACTGCAAAACATAGGAGGGGAAACTTAGTTTATACAGATTTTTTTTAAAAAATAAATCCGTCGTGAGCACAGACTTCCTAGCCTGCTGGGTCTTGTTCATAACCAAAACACACTTGTCAGAAACAACAAGGGGCAAACCCCGTCCCAAATGCTCAACTGTTTGGGCCGGCACGTCCTTGCTGGACACAAAATGCTGCGGGATATCCCTTTGCAACTGGATGTTTCACCAAGGCACATGTAAATCAATGGTAGTCAAACTGCGGTCCTCCAGATGTCCATGGACTACAATTCCCAAGAGCCCCTGCCAGCATCCGCTGGCAGGGGCTCTTGGGAATTGTAGTCCATGGACATCTGGAGGGCTGCAGTTTGACTACCCCTGATGTAAATGCTTAGTTTCAGCCCCTGGTTGTGGAGGCCATCATTGGCTGGGTGTCCAGGGGGCAGGGCAGGGGGTCTCCCTATAGACTGAGCGACATCAGCCGGACACTTTGTCGACTTGTACCGTGTGTAGGGGGGAGGGGGTGATGCTTATTGGCCTCTCTCCATGCTGTTTCATGTGCAGGCTCAGATAAACAGCTGACTGTAATGCTGGCCGAGTTTATAGCAGGGAGGTGTTGCCCAGAAATAGCAGCAGCCAGCAGAGAGGTCCCTCGAGGGTTTCATGGGAGGCCAGCTATGCGTAAAGCTAGTTCGCCACATTGTGGTATCTCGTGTCCATTTAGGAGGACTGCCAAGGGCCAGCTCAGAGGGGCACATCCTCCACCCCAAAAATGGCCGTTCCCATGACCACTTAGAAGAGGAGTAGGAGGAGAAAAAAATTAAAATGATTAAAAATTCCAGCAGAGCAGCTGAGAGTCACCATCTGGCTACATCTTCTGACAAATGTTTAACATTTATAGATATAGATGTAGATATTTAACTCCCCTTAAGGAAACCTTTCAGCAGCCCCCAGAGAATAGGATTGTCTGTCTGTCGGTCTGTCTACCCACGCACCCATCCATCTATCCACTCACCCATCCATCCATCCATCCATCCATCCATCCATCCATCCATCCATCTATCCATCTATCATCTATCTATCTATCTATCTATCTATCTATCTATCTATCTATCTATCTATCTATCTATCTATCTATCTATCTATCTATCTATCTATCTATCTATCTATCTATCTATCTATCTATCTATATCTATCCATCTATCCATCTATCCATCTATCCATCTATCCATCTATCATCTGTCTGTCTGTCTGTCTGTCTGTCTGTCTGTCTGTCTGTCTGTCTGTCTGTCTGTCTGTCTGTCTGTCTGCAGCCCTCCCCTGAGGCTCAGGGCGGTTTACATAAATCATAACAAACAATACAAGGAACTTAGTTTTTCCATAACGCATAGATAACCACCACAACAGTAATAATATTAGCATGAATGGCTGTAACAGAGGTAACTACAACAGTGCAAACAGATCCAGGGGCTGAACGCATGAGTGGGTTTCTGGGAGGGAGGGAGCAGAGGCCCTGCGGATGTTGCTGGCATCGCTCGGTCTCAACCAAATGCCTGGCGGAAGAGCTCCCTTTTGCAGGCCCTGCAGAACCGTTTTTAGCTCCGTCAGGGCCCTGATCTACTCCGGGAGCTCATTCCACCACCTGGGGGCCAGGACCGAGAAGGCTCTGTCCCTGGTTGAGGCCAGGCGGGCTTCTTTAGGGCCAAGGATCATGAGCCAATTGGTGGTGGCGGAGCTCTTTGAAGTTTGCCCTTTCGGGTCCCCAGCGGGGAGGAAGAGGTGGTGCCAATGGAAACAAACATACAGAAGCAAGATTTGAAATATACAGGAAAGAAAGAGAGGCAAATAGATCCTGGGTTTTGCGGAGAATCCACACGGTTCTGCTTCCTGCATACCCTTTTACCTGGATGTCAATGGGTACACTGTCCAAACTGCGCATTTTCAAGTGGCGGGCAGCCAGTCGGTAGCCACCTCACCTTCCCCCCTCCCAGACACACGCCAGACTGGATTAAAGAGAATGTTCACAGGAGCGTTCAAAGGCATTTTGTTTCCCCTGTACGAGTGGCTAGGTTCTCCTGGACTTCCTCATTAACTTAAGCTGGACTCCCTGGAGGCACAGGACTTTTAAGCAGGTGACTTTGATTTCTCTCCCCCCCACCCCCACCCCCACCCCTTCCCCCCTCTCCCCCTGTCTCCGTTTGGGAGACTCTGTGCTTTTCCGTGGTGCTGGCAGAGGACTGGGAGGGGGACCGCTCACCACGGGGCATAATTACCTTGGCTTTCTGTGTGCAGACTTCAGACTCGGACGGTGTCCCCAGAGGAATGGGAAACAAATATAAAATTCTCTGGAAAGCCGAGATTGCAAGGAGCGAATGCGAGCCGGGTGAAATTCTGGAGTTCATGGCTACCCGGCCTCACTTCTGTAGTGCCACCCAACCGCGTTAGCGATCCTCCGTGGGGCCGTTCGATTTCGGAATTGCATACGTGGGAAATGGGTGGGCCTGACGGGAGGCGGTAAGCAAATGTAATGAATAAAATAGCACAGGCAGGTTGGTGGCGCCCTGGCCTGGGTGGCCCGACTTCATCGGATATTGGGAGCTAAGCAGGGTCGGCCCTATTTGGGCCTTGGATGGGGGACCACCAGCTGTTGGAATTGCAATCCAATACCCATCCAGTATTGTTGGACATGTAGTTGAAACCCATAACTGCAAGGCTTGTCCTCTGCTGCCCACAGGAACCGCTCCATGCCCTTCTCTAAGTGACGACCTTTCAGATACTTCAAGAGAGCCCTCCTGTCCCCTCTCCACCTCCTCTCCTCCAGGCTGAACATTCCCCAGGCCCCTCAGCCTTTCCTCACAGGTCTTGGTCCACAGGCCCTGAATCCTCCTCCTTGATCTCCTTTGCATCCTCTTAATTTTATCTGCATCCTTTTTGAAGTTGGATAAAGGGCTCCACCATTAATGGCACACGGAGACACTTGGGCTGCCATCTGTTTGCAATTTCTCATGAGCAATGTCCTGAGTGAATTTGCACCCCAAGGTTGGTAGCCTGGATCCGCACCTGGGCAGCCAGCCAGGATTCCCTGCTGGTGCTTGGTCAGAGCTGAACTGGACTGCTGGGAAGCCTAGTTTGGGTTCAGTTTAGAACGCTATTTTAAAAAACTACAGTTCCCATCAATCCCAGCTGCAATTAACACTGTCCAAGAGAAACGAACATGGGGAACCAAGTTCTACAGAATGTAATTTCAGAGGGGGGGGTGGGTCCAGGCCTCACCTGGAGGTTGGCAACCCTGCTTAAGGGTTTTGTCTTGCATGTTCTTGTCTTGGTACTTTTGACAGGACTGTTAGACTCTGTCTTGGCCTTTATGAGTAATAGCTACAATAGCGATGGTTGCACTGCCCGGGAAGCTGATTCTGTGAAGGTTCAAGGGGGTGGCAGGTGACAGTGGATGAGCGAAGGGGTTGGGCGTGTCCTGCATAGTGCAGGAAGTCAGACTAGCTTCTCCAGCTTCCAGTTAGTTTGTGTCCTTTCCACCCTCTATGCGGGGGGTATTACCAATGCACACGTGGGCATAATTTGCTAGAAAAGTGGAAGACACATGTATGCACGAGCGCACGCAGTGGTATGTCCGAGAGCATTGAGATTCTTCCCGGCCAGCGTTTTAGCAAGGAAGAGGAGTGCATGCTTGCTCTGGGGCCACGCTGCACCCCAAATGCTGCAAAGGCCAATTTCCAAAATTAAATCTAACAATTCTCCCGGCCTAGCTAGAATGCAGTAGTGCACACCCACTGAATTTTAGAAAGGATAAAGGCATGAAATGGGAGGAACCCACCGCTTCCTGCCTTGGTGAGTTGATTTCCGGCGCACTCCATGCCCCTGCATTGTTCCAGCCCTGGCAGACCACCCACTCTTAAGGGGAGCCCCGCGGGACACTGAATGTGCATTAAATCGCTTTCTCCCCCCATCCTCAGCTTTTGTTCTCTAATAATATTTCCAGATGTTTTGCAGCATTACTCGCACCGCAAACGAACGATTGATTTTTCACGGCTGCAGGAGGTCCCTCGTTCTGGAGGATTCCGTTGCTAGCAGGTTGGAAGAAATGTGCAATATTTTCCACGGCAACGGAGGGTGAAATTTTAGGATGCTTGAAAACACAAGGATTGGGATCTCCCCCCCCACCGAAAAAGTAAATCTGATGGCTACCATGCAGGCAGGCAGAATGGGCTGCCTTTGGAGGTGGTGAGCTCCCCCTCACTGGCGATCTATAAGCAGCGGCTGGACAGATCCTTTTCCTGGGCGCTTGAAGCTGATCCTGCACTGAGCAGGGGGTGGGACTGGGTGGCCTGTCTGGCCCCTTCCAACTCCAGGATTCTATGATTTTAAGCAGCGGCTGGACGGATCCTTACCCTGGACGCTTGAGGCTGATCCTGCGTTGAGCAGGGGGTGGGACTAGATGGCCTGTCTGGCCCCTTCCAACTCTTTGATTCTAGGATTCTAGGCCTGCACATGCCCAAAAAATGCATGCTTATTCTTCCTGACAATTATTGTGACAACAATCTCCATGCCACGCCATTCTGAGCATTAATCTTTCATGGCTTCTCTTTTTCCCCACTCCTGATTCTAACCCCAAATCTCCAGGAATTTCTCAACCTGGAGATGGCCACTTTAACCCCCCATCCATCTAAAATCAATGCACTGCACAAAAATCAAGTCAAGATACTGTATATATTTTCATCATATTACCCAGTGAACCCATTACCACAAATGGATTTTCAGCTTTCCCTTTTTGGCTAAAAAGGCAGATTTCTCTAAATAGCAATCTTTATGGATTCTGTATGTCGTTTGAATTCACACGTTGGTCTCGAGACTGTTCTGGCTTCAGCTCCAATTTGGAACCTGAGCTTCCGCCAAGGAATTCTCCCCAAAATCCTCCCCACCTAGATATAATTATCGGTTATAAACTGCCTGGCTTCCACTCAAGGATTCGCTCTAACAAATGCCAGCCTCTAAGTCAAATCCGTCCTACAGGATAGGAAGATTTTAAAAAGTGAGTCCCCATTACAGGTAACTCCATTCGGAGCAGGAGGCACCTCGGAACAGCTGAACTCAGCACCGGCCACATTACACACATGAATTATGTCCCTCCTTTTCCCCCCACAATTGTCCCTTAACTGGTGCAAGCACCAGCCGTTGTACATTAGCTTCATCAGAATGGCAATTACGCATTTCTGTGCCTGCCAATCTGCGGGCCCAGCATCCTCCTGGCAGCCAAGATCTATTTTAAAACTCACAAATATTTTCTTAGCTTCCAGAGGGGAAGCTGCGTTTGCCGGCTGCAGCCAAAGCAGCGAAAAATTACTCTTTCGGCACTGGGAAAGGGGAGAATTCCATCTTGGCAGACGTTCCTGCAAGTTGCAACTTTCCCCGTTCGACACAAGAGATCCTCCCTTCAGCCTGTGGAAGAGGCGGTGATGGAGTTGGCAGCAGATTCCACATTTGAATTGCGGTCTGCGTAAAGTTGTGTCTCCTTTGGTTCGTCCTGAGCCTACTGCCCATCACTGGATATCTTTGAGTCCCAATATCCTAGAACATCTCAGGCGCTGCCCGAGGTATTTTCATTTTCATGGGAGTAATCCTGGAGCACCCACGGGACGCTGTTGGACACTTCTCTCGGTGTTCAGATCAATTCCCTGCAAATTACCCTGTTTTGGCACAGAAAACCATGCAGAAGATTCAAGGGCAAGGCCAGTAATTTGGAAGGAAGCTTTACCTGGTCCTCCAGACCTGGAAACCAAGAAAGGAATCAATTGTGAGGCTTCCTTCGAGTTGTTCTGAAGAGAAGGAGGAAAGCTTGTGCTTCTGCAAGTGTATATCTATATCAGCATTGGAAGGCTTTCATTTCTTTTGCCTCGACAGCTTGAAAAACCCCCTTCCGCCTGCCCCTTTGTACATGCTCCTTAAGTGGCTCACCGAGCTGCAAGAGGCGCTGCGTCCTTTTGCCAAACAAGGCCGACTTATGTTTTCGAGGGTTCTTGGGCTGCTGTGAAGTGTTTTCTACAAAGGAGGCACTTGATTCAGCCTTTGTTTTGGGATGAGCTGGAAGTCCTTGGCGGAGAGCGCTGGGAGACGGCAGCGCTTATCCCGAATTCAGCTCTCCTCCATGATGCCTCTGGTCTTGAGTGAGATTTCAAAAATATTTTCAACTCCAAAGAGTATCATAGACTCATAGAAGGGGCTAGAGAGGTCATGGAGTCCAACCAAGGCAGGAACAGCCTCGAGTATCCAAGATAAGCCTCTGTCCAGCTGCTGTTTGAAGACTGCCAGGGAGGAGGAGCTCCCCACCTCCTTAGACAGCCGCTTCCACTGCTGAACTACAATCATAGACTCCTAGAGTAGAAGGGGCCATGCAGGCAATCTAGTTCAACCCCTTGCTCAATGCAGGATCAGCCTCAAGCATCCAGGACCCATTCCGCACACATAGGATAATGCACTTTCAATGTGCTTTGGCGGCTGGATTTTCCTGTGCAGAACAGGAAAATCTACTTCTAAAGTGCATTGAAAGTGCATTATCCTCTGTGTGTGGAATAGGCCCTGGACTACCAGTGAGGGGGAACTCACCACCTCCTTAGGCAACCCGTTCCATTCTTGCACTACTGTGAAAGCCGTATAACTGACATAGGCATATTGCACAAAAATATAGATAGCATATAATATATATTCTAGTCATGCTGACCGCTGAACCCATTACTCAGATTTTTCACTTTCTTTTTTGTCTGTCCCCCCCACAGAAAAAAAAGCTCTAGCCCTTATTGTTCTGGAGATATCAAGGGAAATGTGACGGCTGCATCTTCTCTAGTTGTTTAGCATTGAGGGTGCTGCGTCTTCCCGCCTCCCGGGACTGTCGCCAATGAGAGGCAGCCATGTTTACAATGGAAGCATGTCTGACCAATGAAGGAAAAGCAACAGTTCTCACTTTTAATTGGCCAGAGCTTTGGGCAGCAGGAAACTGCTGGGTTCAGCAAAGCGGCAGCGAGCGTGGAGAGCAAACTGGCCCTCCCGCCTCGTCATCAGAAGTAAGCCTTGAAAATTACGCAGCAATTTCGGGAACTATTTCACAACTATTTTCTCTGCAAGCGTTTTCGCCCGGTGCGTTTACGATCCAGTTTTGTGGCAAACAGCGTCCAAACTGCTTATGTTGTGGAGGAGGGGGGGGGTGATTGGCAGCAGAGATATTGGATTTCTTCGTGTCCCGGTTTTGGGGAGTGGGTCGGAACTAACGAGCTGCCAGCAACCTGCCCACGACCGCTCTTATTGGGAATTTAAGAGCCGATCAACAATGCAAGGTTCATAAGAAGGGCCGGGAGATTCCTGGATATTTGGGGGCAGAGCTTGCAGAGGGTGGGCTTGGAGGAGGGATGGAACCTCAGCAAGGTGTCGCCAAGAAGCCCACCCTCCGGAGCAGCCGTTTTCTCCAGCAGAATTGATCACTGTAGCCTGGAGATCAGAAATGGGTCTTGGAGATTGCCCGGCCCCCTCGGCAGCTGGCGAGCATAGCCCCCTCCTGTTTCTCTCCCCAAGTGGGCGTCCAATTTCCTTCTAACAGACTTTGCAGGAGGAAATGTTTTGATCGGTTTCCTGCCCCCGATTTCAAGCATTTCAGGCAGCCTTTTCAAACTTTTAACCATGGAGGAGCCCCTGAAATAATTTTCCAGACTTCGAAGAGCCCCGGAAGTGATGTCAGCTGGCCACGCCTCCCTGCCACACCCCCGGAAGTGACATCACTGCCCATGCCCTTAGCTCTCTTTTTGCTCCCTTCCTCTGCCTTTACTAATACCACGACGGCTCTGTGTCGTGTAGGCCGGAAAGAAGAGTAGGAGTTGAACAGACAGCATAGATCCCTACCCCATACATGCTACTCAAGAGGTTCCACAGACCCCCTTCAGAACTCCTGCAGACCCCCAGGGGTCTACGGACCCTCACTTGGGAACCCTGATTTCAAATTTGGCAGGACTTAATGGAAACATTTGTTCCCATGTGAATTGAGGGACAAAGCAGAGCTATGTGCTTTTCTTGGAGTGGCCGGAGCAGAGACAGTGGAGTGGCCACAGGTGTGATAAACCTAGCTCTAGCCTGTCCCAGGGCTCTCATCATTCACTGTACTAAAAAAAAAAAAATCCCTGCAGACAGAAAACAAGGATGTCAGGAGAATAACCAAGTTAGAAACTCTTTTCCTTAACTTGCTAGTTTTCTGCATGCAGGGATGTTTTATTTTATTTTTGGGGTATAGCAGAGCATTCAGTGAAGTGATCCCATCTCTGCCCTTTGAAGAAGTACAGCTGAGAAGGTCGACCGCTTCCTTGAGACACAGTGGCCTACTTTCTCTCTGCTTCTCCCTCCCCAGGTTTGGTCATGGGAGAATGGAGGAAACTCGTTTCCCATAATCGGCCCATTGACATAATTGCATGCTGTCTGGGAAATGGGGGTATTGCAGCCTTACCTGTTGCAGCAACGTTACCTGGGGAGGAGGCATGGCTGGGTGGCAGAGCATCTTCACGGGACGCAGAAGGTCCCAGGTTCAATTCCCAGCCTCTCCATTCAAAGAGAATCTGCTAGTAGGTGATGTGAAAGACCTTTAACTGAGACCCTGGAGAGCGACTGCCGGCCTGAACAAGCAATGCTGACCTTAACAGGGCCGGATTCAGTCTAAAGCCACATCACGCATGATGCTTTTGCCACGGTCTAGACAGGTGCAATCTCTCTGGGATGCAAACTCAGCGGTCCATTTCTGCCCCGTTTCTTTTCCCAACTGTTCTTCGTGCCTGGATACTTGTGTTCTTAAACCTCACCTGCTTATACCTGATTTGGAAAAAATCACTTCCCCCACCCCCCGGGGATATTGCTAATGAAGCATGCACGATTCTCGCTGGGAGAGCTGCACAGCCAGTTGTGCAGCCGGTTCTCACATCCTAAACGGCATGTCCCTTTGAGTTTCTAATACAGGGGTGGGCAAACTGGGGCCCTCCAGATGTCCATGGACTACAATTCCCATGAGCATGCTGGCAGGAGCTCATGGGAATTGTAGTCCATGGACATCTGGAGGGCCCCAGTTTGCCCACCCCTGTTCTAATGTTCAGGCAAAGCAATGGCCTGTTCAACCATTGTTCGTGGTTAAGAGCCTCTAACCTGGAGAGTTAGGTTTGATTCCTCGCTCGTCCACACGCAGCCAACTGGGAAACCTGGGGCCAGTCACCGTCCTGTTAGAGCTGTTCTCCTAGAGCAATTCCGTCAGAGCTCTCTCAGCCTCACCTGCCTCCAATAGTGTTCCTGCCTCTTTCTTTTTATCCTCCCCCTACCCTTGTGAGGTAGGGAACTCTGAAGGAGAATGACTAGAGCTCCACCTGAGATGCCAGAAGAGCAGCTGAAAGTCTGGACAGACTTACCGGGCATGACGGACCGAGGGCCGCGATTCAGGATACGGCACTTTCCTGCGTTCGGTTGGCTTAGGGTGTTTCCGAAAGAACACCTTGGGGGAGGAATTCACACGAAAGCAGTTTTCCTCTCTGGGCAGCCCGTCAGAAGAGGCCGTCCCCTCACAGCGGACCACTAGCAGCTCTTTCCTGGATGATGAATCTCCCGGAGGAAGCATCAGGTGTAAATTCCACCTGTCCACGTTGACAGCTGTGGGACCCATGTCTCGCCAGCTCAGCTCCCCGCTAAACGGCGCCTTCGGGAAGCCCATTCCCCTCACCTGAGGACGCGATGGGTCCAGCGGAGGTACAGGATTACAGCAGAGGGGTGGCGGTGGCATGTCGTGTTTTTTTTTAAATCCTTGCTAATTGAAAACTGACCCAGCTAGCAAAGAGAAAAAGGCCGACTCTTTTGCCCTGATGCGTTAACGTTATATTTGCAGGGCTTTTTGTCAGCGAAGGAATTAGACGTGTTTGCAAAATCCTATTAGGGTGGATTTTAGATTTGATTCCCTGCCCCCCTCCCCCCTTTTCAGGCTGAATTTAGGAGAGCCAGGCAGTAGTCCTAGAAGGGTCTCCCCCCCCCCCCCCAATTTGCAGTAGTCTGCAGTAGAACCCTCTTGTTTCACAACAGCCCTCCTGCCGTGGGGCTGGGCTGTGAAGATTCATAGATCTCCATGCCTCCTTGGATCTGGCAAAGGGAACTTGGACTCTTGAATGCTCAGATCCCCCCCCCCAAGAAAATTGTGCTTTCTCTAAGGCGCAGTCTGGATTTGAGTCTAACCAACATTGGGGCATGTGGGGGGTTTTGTCCCAGGGGTGGGGTGCTGCTACTTGTATAACCTTCAGCTTTAAGAATCACCGGGGGGGGGGGGGAACCATGACACCCACAACCCTATGTCCAAAGCTAGGCACAGAAAAGGCTAATAAGAACGAAACCTTTGCAGATTAGCTTTTTGTGTCCCGAAAAGTATGCGTTTAAATCTCGTTGTTGTTGATGTTTTAAATCCACAGGCCAGGGGCTAATGATGGGCTGTTGTTAATACGATACAGTGCAAGTGTGTGCTTAGACACAGCAAGGCACACACCGAAAGCCTGTGCGCAATTAGCCCTTGGTGCGCTGGGGAGGGAAAAAAACACATATGGTTAATTTTTTAGGTTTCCAGCACACGATCGGCTGAGTCTGAGGGGGACTCTGTTATTGGCTTTGTTAGAGCACAATTGCCCCCTTCGGAGACACAAAAAACACACAAACCAAAAGCCTTAATGAAAAAGCTTTCAACATTAGCTCAGCGCATGCCAAAAAAAGCATAGACTTTTTTTTTTTAGGTTGGTTTATTGTTTTTTTTATGAATTCAGGGCAAACAAAGTGCTACTTTTGAAGCAAGTCCTCTTCTTTCCTTTTCTTGTCACAGGGCACTGGTACATTTGCCCAGAATCTCCCAGCTTTCAAATTTGCAGAAGCACAAATGGGGGTAATAATCACGTATCTCGGATCTGGTTTTTTGCTTCCTGTTGCCACTTTTCCACCAAGAACTATCCCGATAACCAGCAGGCAGCCACCTAAATACTGATTCTGATTATTAGGCAATAGAAACTACAAATGTGCATGCTCTCAGTGTGGCAAACACCGCTTGCTTTGGTTGTGCTTTTGGACCGCACCCAGTTCCCAGTGGAGCCTCGCGGTTAGGGCGTGGCGCTGGAAACTGGGAGAACCGAGTTCAAATCCCCCACACGGTCATGAAGCTGGCCAGTCACTTTCTCTCTCAGTGGAACTTACTTCATGGGAAGGGGCTTCGATATACCTGTATACCGCTTGGTATGGCGGCTAAGAGCAGCGGCCTATAATCTGGAGAGCCAGGTTTGACTCTCCACTACTCCTCCACAGGCAGCCAGCCAGCCGGGTGACCTTGGGCCAGTCACAGTTCTCTCAGAGCTCCCTCAGCCTCCCCTACCCTACAGGGCATGTCTGTTGTAGGGAGAGGAAGGGTAGGCGATGGTAAGCCGCTTTGAGGCTCCTTTGAGTAATTAAAAGCAAAACAACCCAGCTGTTCAATGACCGGCTTGTGGGATGAACCTCAGAAAGAACCACACGCACATATACAGTGGCACCAGCGGCACATGGCTGCCACAGGGACAGGAAAAGTGCAGCTGAACTGGGCCTGGAAAGTCCATAATTTCCTGCCTGCACGGCAGCTGCTGCAACCTTTCTGGGAGCCCTGATGCATTGTGGCAACAACTGGAGGGGGGGGGGAACCAGAGACAAACAGAGATGCATCAAAGCACCACCATGCTGCTGGGGCATGGGGGTCAGGGGAAAGCCCCCCTTTCCCCAAGTGGCCACATCCCAGCCCACTTGCCCGACCCTCAGGGCTCTGTCAAGCCAAGAGGCTCAGACGTCCCCCTCCAGGCTCTACGACACAAATGTTCACTACTACACACTCGATATTGTACACTTGTATGACTGAGATGAAGCCCAGAAGAATCTCTGAAAGGATGAGGAATTGGGGGTGGGGGGAGCAAGCAGCCACGGAAGTCGCCCAGCTCTGCCTTCCCTTGTCCTTGGGAGTCATCTTCTCCGGCGTGCTGAATTCTAACCCCACATGCCTGAGAAATAATGCTGCAGAAGGAGCCCTGTGGTGACGGCTGCACATGTTATCTGGCCGCCGGGAATAAGTTTCAGAGTCACCCACAGGCATCCCAAGATGTCCTCGGTGAGAGTAGGATTGTTCTCAGGACCCCCAAACCCCTCCGTGGGAACATGAGCGGCGATTCTGCACCGTCTGTCTGACCAGCCTGGACAAAACCGCTCGGCAGGGCTGAGGACACTGTGAAATCGATACCGAGACAATTTCAGATTTCTCCTCCCTGCAGCTTCAATGCACCGATCTCTGTTTCAAAGCCCACCAGCTGGGCACGGAGGGGATTGGGGAGTCTGTGTTTTTGCACCATCCCCTGCGCCAAATCCCCCCCCCCATCAAATATATGCCTTCTTTTTTAGAGTTACTGTTGCTTTGCTAAATCCACGTCGGTGTGTTCCATGTACATCTGCTGGGCATGTCTGTGTCTAAGAACAGGCAGAGCCGATATATAAACGAATCCACCAACACAAATGACAAAACCAGAGGATCAGAATGGTTGGCAGGGATCTAAAAGGATATAAAAAGCAACAGGACAGGGGGGGGGAGAGAGAGAGAAAGAGAGAGTGTAGCTTTGTAGCGAAAGACTGAGCAGCCAAGATGTTCCTGGTTCGAATCTCACCTCTGCCATGAATCTGCAATAAGAACTGCATGGCCGTAAGTCCTCAAATTTGCAAGATGAGAGAAATAACACTTGCTTAGCTCACGGGGGCACTGGAAGTATTTATAGATGGCGTACCTGAACTGCAGGAAACGAAAATTATTATCAGGATGTGGCCCACGCACTTGGAGGTACCTTTTGTTGTCACCCCTAAAATTTACTTTTTGGCTCAGATGCAGAGAAAGCTGGCTGTGGTAAAAGTATCTGACTAGTAGATGTGGGTTCCAGTCTTCCGTCAACCACAGAAGCTTGGAGCAGTCCCTTTTCTCTCAACCTAGCCTACCTCACAAGGTTGTTGTGCGGCTACGATGGAGGTGGGAAGAACCCCGAGCTCCTCAGAGAGGAAGGAGGGAAGCCCTACGGAATAAATAAACCGGGTTGTGCAGGATCTTTTAAAACACTTGGCCCTTCCACCCGATCTAGGAATGCCAAACCAGTCTTCAAAGCCTTCTCGGTTCTATTCTTGCATTGTCCCCGCATCGCATCATGCCCCGACATCCTTTTTCATGGTTTCCTAGACACGCTGCGCTACAGTTTGGATTTTCCACATTACAGTTGCTTCCTGCGTCCTCAGTCCCATCACTGAAGCACGGCCGGGACACTGGAAAAACGGCAACCCAGTGAGAAATTCGGAGGAGCCTTTCAGGAGGATGCAGAATCCCCTGACCCCATGTGGAAGTATTTGCAGGACCCGTTTGGGGTATACACCCCCACCGAGAAAACCAGCTCGTTGCCAAAGGAGAAGGAGAACACAAATCCTTTGCTGGTTCGAGACAACGAACATTCCGCCTGATTCGGGGACGATTTTCCTCCTGGGGCTTCCAGGGCAGCTGGCCCGGGTCCTGCACCGACGTGTCCTGCCCTGGGAGCCAAGCTCTCCAGCCAGCAGCCCCAGCACCTGGCCTGAAGTCCCCTGGGCAGCAGAGTCACCGCTGATCCCCCCCGCACTGCCTGAGATCCGGGCAATGTGGGAGAAGACGGTGATCAACTCTAACATGGTCTGGGGCCTCTGCTACCCAACAGCTGATTGCTGACCCCACATTTTTGAGCTGATTTAGGGACATCAGAATTGCTAGAACTGCCCCCTGTCTGAATTCCAGGGGTCCTTTTGGGGACGGAATTTCCACACAATACCGTGGGAGGGTGGGTCATCTGGGCGGCCATTTTGTTCCCTGCATTGGACGGCGGTCCCTTTTATCGAAGCATCCCTCCGTGATGTGCCGTTGGGACCAGATTCAGGCTTCCCTTTACCCGATCCGGGAGGCGTGGACGCTGTTCCCGAGCCTCCCTCCGGACACGCTTTCTAGGTTTGATCCATAGCAAACCAGCTCCCAGTAGCTGCACACAAGCCCGGCATGTAACACCCACCACAATCTCTGTGGGGAGCCTGTGGACACATGGCTGATTTCTCCTGGCGGCACCAAGTCACCATTCACACGGTGGCAGAATACGGCTGGCATGCCCCCCCCCCTCTCACACCCAATATTCGGGTGTCTAAGTGCAGTTGATCACCAGAATGAGCATCTCTTTGAGACGGGAACGGAGAAATGGGAGGACCCAACGTCAAAGCGACCGAGGAAAAATCGAGGGGAAAGAAGCCAAGGACCAGGGTGTCCCCGGAATGGAACGATCCAGTCCCTTTCTCCACGTCTCTGACTCCTCCCTCCTCCCTCCCTCGGCAACCTGGCTCGTTATGGCAGATATCAACCCTGGCCCTTCAACTGCCTCAATCACGGGGATCATCTTAGCACCATCAGCTAAATCAGTTGAGGACAGATTTCCCTCGAACATGCCGTCTTTCAGCCCCCTACTCTGCCCCCATCACAACAGACTGGCCCTTGTGAATTGACGCTGCAGAAAAGGAAGCTAAGGAGACCAGCTAGAGCCAGAACGTAACCAACTTGAGCCATTGGCGGTGAAAAGGTCCCTGAAGTCAACGAGCGGGGGGCAGAAGCATCGCCCAGAATGTCGTCCCAGAAGCCAGGACGATGCACCCTGAGAACTCTCTCCCAGCAGACAGAGCTGTATGAGTCATACAAATTGAGAATGAGACTGAAACCAAGGGGGTCCTTGCCTGCGTCCCCCCTGCGTGGCTCTCTTGTAAGGAGCTTCCCTTTGGCCAAGCAATACCGTTATCAGATAGTTTCTCAGGCTAACAAATCACAGAGAGGCTTGCGGTTTGCTTTCCGCTCTTTAGGCATATTGGCATCTCTCTCTCTCTCTCTCTCTCTCTCTCAGCTGACAATGGCCTGACCTGCTCTTGCTGTGCTTAATGTAACTTCGGCGTCGCCAACCTGGCGTGAGAAGCGAAAGAGCCCAGGGGTCGGGAGTGCTTTTGCCCTGCCGTGACCCTCCCGCTCTCTTTCCGACACTTGGGCAAGCAGGTAAGCACGGTGACCTCTCAGACTGCTGCCAGTCACCAAGAGAGACAGCACTGCATTTTGGAGGACCAAGGAAAGTTCACCGGCAATGGGAGGAGGACGTTGAGGACTAGCATCATGGTAGGCCTAGGGGAGCCAACTTCTGATGTGCAAGATGCACAGTTCAGGGGGAAAGACTCTGAGCAGAGTCGATGGGCATCAGGGGCGGACAGGGTGCCCAGGGTGGGCAAACAGAGAGATGGAGAAATTGGACGGTGAGATGTCCCAGGTGGATACATGCAGGGGCTTTGCTGCCTGGGTCATAGGCAAGAAAGGGAAAGAGTCTAATTCAGTAGCGTCAGACCTGGTGGACATAGCGGGTGTGTGATACCCCCACCAGCTAGCCGCTTCGGTAAGTCAGATGGCTGTGGGTGTCTCAATACGGAAGAAAGGAGCAAATGAAGTCGGGGCAGGGGGAGATGCAGGCCCTGAGAATTGGCAACAAGAAATGGCAGCTCAGCAGCAAGCATTGGCCCTCACCGGGCCATGGACCACGGAGGGCAGAAAGGGGCTTGGGCAGTGCTGCCCCCCGAAAAGGCAGCTGGGGCCGGTGCTGGATGCAGCCATGACAATTCCCTTTGGAGCGCCACGCTCGAAATGCCATTGGCAGAGCCGGGCTCGTCCACAGGCAGGTTACTCCCCTTCGTTGCTGCTCAAGTGAGCGCCCTGTTACCAGGGAGGCTAAAACCAGGCAGAAAGGGCAGTAAAGGCACAGGACCCAGTGGTGCCCTTCATGCACTTTTGCCCCCATCCGTTAAGTTGCCTGCGTCTCAAGAGACGCCCAGCGAAATGCTTTCCCCCTCCTGCCGTGCCACAGACCACGATGGCATGGCACAGCAATCCGGCAAACCTCGGGCATCCTGTCTGCACCACCGTCTTTGCACACCCGGTTTCCACTGAGATAATACGGGCTCTGTTCCTGGTTCCTGGAGCCAGAGCAACTGGGCACCAAAGGCTGACCTGGGTCGGGTCCATGTCCAGGAGCAAACTCCGGGAGCTGCAGCCCAGAGGTTGCTGCTCCAGGAGGAAGTTTAGTCAGAGAGCCTTGTGCCCTCTCCGTGCCGCCTGGCCAGTGCCCGTCCCACGCCGGCCGTTGCAAAGGGGACCGCTGCCACCCTCCTCCCACACGCGGGCCGTGCGGGTCCTTACCTTCGCTGGTGGTTGCGGAGAGGCGGGTGGCAAATGCCGCCAGGAGGACGGCGATCCAGGCTGTCCCCTCTGCCCGGGTCCCTGCCATCGCTCATCGGCAGCACGGTGGGGCAGAGCCAGCGCTGTGCTCGTGGCGCTAGCGGCAGAGCCCTGCTAATCCAAATGCACTTTGCACACATTTGCTCACATCCACACAGGCGAACTGCATGGGAGGAGGGGACAGGCTGCCTGTCATCGCTCCGAAGCCAATTGGATTCCAAGCCTCGGCCGAGATTCCTTCCCTCCCCGCCTGCCTTTCTCCCCCCCACCCCACCCCCAGTCGCCACACAGGCTGGGCAAGGGAAGCATGTCCTGATGTGAGGTGGAGGGGGGGCTCTTTTGTCCAGCTGTTTGCCGCTCCGGTCCCCCTCTCCTGGCCGTGTTTAAACGGACCTTGCGGCTGCCGAGTCCTTCCGCAGGAGGCAGAATGTTTGCGGTTGCTAGGTAACAAAAACTTAGCGCCAGAGCATCCTTCCTGGATCCTCTGGTGCTCCTCCCTGCTTCAGGTGGGTTACCAGCATCTGGACAGGGCTTCTCTCATTCAGGTAGTTCAGGGGCAGAGAAGAATGCAGAAACTAAAGACCCGTTCCCTGCCTCATTGTTCCTCCGAAACTCTGGGGGGTCCCAGTTGCTTTGTCTATGCCCAGCCAAGAATACGGGGTCACGTCACTTCCAATTGCAAAATCATTTTCCAGTTGCATACAATTTACCACTGGCATGGCTGTTCTCTGAATTTTGCCCTGAGCTAACCTGCTGTCTTAGATCTCTAAACAAGTTTATCTTTAAAAAAATAAAAAATAAAAACGAAACCCAAAGGGTTTGTTTCGCTTTAAACGAAACAAAAAGCGAAATTCTCGTTATAACTGAAAAACGAAATTCCCGTTGCCTGTGGGCAGAGATGTTATGGTTAGCACGGGTGATTCATGCTTAGCAGGTAGACAGCAATTTCCGAAATGCTGGAAGTTGCTCACCCTTTTGCTGAAATCCTTACAACAACTCTGCGGGGCTGGTCCAGAAGATTATATTGCATGTCAGAGGCTGAGGCTGGGCAGCAGGGCTGAAATAGGGAAACAGATTTTGCCCTTTCACTGGGGGAAAGAACTCTTTTGGTTGCCACCTCCCTGGCTTGCAAATTAGAGCAGGTGACTCTCTATTATTGTCATGTGGGTTCTGTCTCTTCCTATCAAAGGTTTCCCGTAAAAGGTACCCATTTTTTAAATTATTTGTATGTTAATAAATCCGCATTAGGCAGTGTAAGTATAAATAATGTACATAGTTATTTCTAAATTGTACATAAAAGCCGTCTGTCACACATGCATAAACCAAGCAAATCTACGCAACCGGTAGCAATAAGTGAAGGAAAAGAACTTCTGACATTTTTTTGAAAAAGAGCAAAAGGAAATGGAATTAAATCCCCCTGTGAGGCTCCCCAGGAAATTCAGGACAAAGGCGAGATTCGAACATGGGTCTCCTGATCGGCCTCTCAGCTAAAGGGTGTTAAAGTCACTTTAGGCTTTATCATCATCATTATTAATTAATTAAATTTCTAACCCTCCCCTTCTGAAGCCCGCTCAGGCCGGTGTGCATCCATAATTATAAACCCAGTTAAAACCATAAAACATTGAACATTTATAACGCATTAACTATTAAAACCAATTAAGGTTTAAAATATCAATAAAACAGCAATATCGTTATTGAGTTACTGCTGCCGCTAAGTTTATCCCAGGCCAGATGTTGCTAAAGGGAGGGGGTGTTTTTGTCCAAGGGTGTTTGGTTTTTACCCATAGAGCTTCTGACCATTCCTAGAGCTACCTGCTGTCACTTCCGACCTTCACCCGGAAATGAAATAGCGGCATCAGGCATGCCACCATCCTGTGCACACCCCCTTGTTCCCACCCTCACAACCCTCTCTGGGGTGCTCATCGATTAGCCCTATCTGCCTAGAAACCCGCCCTGTCCCTGCCCTCCCTAAATTCAGTCAGAAGACTGGACCTATTTATAACCCCACACCCAAGGAACAGTGTGAAGAAGGCGGCGGGGGGGGGGGGGGGAAAGGATCACCTTTTTGGAGCCAATTTGGAAGAAATATATTTTGCAATAAAAATCCTGTTTAGCTCCTAACGGTGACTGGCTAATTCCATATTGCTGTAAATTGGGTCAGCGGCAGGTGGGAAAACCTCCGCATGGGAAGGGCGGAACTTGCTTAGAAGCTTCTCTGCGAAGCCCCCTCCTCATTGGCTGAGCTCTAGCGGAGCTCAGCCACTGAGGGCTTGTGCTGGATTTGAGGGACAGGGCAGGCACAACAACATCAGTGGATCAAGAAGAGCTTGGCATGACATTCTCAGCTATTAGAACTTGGCCTCATGAGCACCATGTAGAACGGAGTCAAAACAGCCAGTCCCTTGGATTCCGATTGGTTTCTGGGGCCAGTGGTTAATATATATATATATTTGTGTCACTGCTTGGCTGCATCACAGCTCACTTCAGGGGTTGTGTGTCACGGAAGAAAGGACAGGGTTCACGGGAGGCACAGACGTTTGAGCTACAAACTTGGACCACATTTCTCAGAAAACAACAAAAGGATTTGTTGGCATGATTTCCTAGGGCTGAGGGAGAATTGTATCAGGTGGAGAGAGGAGACACACTTTAATTTGAACAACCGGGCCAACTTCCTTGGCTTCACACTGGATTTTATTTCCTGGAGCCTACTTCTATTTTGTTGTCCAAGACTGATTTGGATGGATGGGTGGATGGATGGATGGATGGCGGGATGGAGGGATGGAGGGATGGAGGGATGGAGGGATGGAGGGATGGATGGATGGATGGATGGATGGATGGATGGATGGATGGATGGATGGATGGATGGATGGATGGATGGATGGATGGATGGATGGATGGATGGATAGATAGATAGATAGATAGATAGATAGATAGATAGATAGATAGATAGATAGATAGATAGATAGATAGATAGATAGATAGATAGATAGATAGATAGATAGATAGATAGATAGATAGATAGATAGGTAGATGGCCTCTATGTACCCTTCCCACTCTAGGATTCTATGAAACAACATGCCCTGCCTTTCTGCCCCCTCTGGGACACCAAGATAGCTACCAATTGAAACAAAGCATTCTAAGAACACAACATAAAAGCAATTAAAACCCAAACTCAAATTCACCGAAAAAGCACAGAAGGTGCATTCATGGAGTAGTAGAGCTGGCCTTCGCTGTCTTATATCCTTGCTGGTAGAATCCCCACCCCGACCCCCACCAAGTTGCCAGCTCTGATTTAGAAGATTCCTGGAAATTTGGAAATGGAGGCTGAGGAGGGCAGGTATAACACCAGAGAGTCCATCCCATCAAAGCAACTATTTTCTGCAGGCATTTGGAGATAGACTGCAATTCCAGGAGATCTCCAGGTTCTACCTGGAGGCCGGCCACCCTAAAACTCACTGAAATTGGCATTCTTCCTCTGAAGCCCTATGACCAATCCTTCCCTTCCAGCATCCCTTTTATTTAAAAAAAGTAGTTCTGGGAACATCGCTGTATTTACTGAAAGAGCGGCCAGAAATAGAGTTGGCGTCAGGCCCATTTAAAATCAGTCTGGCTGCATTTTTATGCTTTTTTTTGGGGGGGGGGAGAGGCATCCCACCTAACAATGAACCCCCCACAGTCTTAAGACAGAGGCTCAGCTATGACTAATAGGACCAGATTCCAGAAAAGTGGGAACGGCGTCACTCTGGGTCTCGTAACACAAGAGTTACTTTTTGGGACCACAGTCAAAGCCAGCTTTTAAGTAGCTCAGCTTGTGAATTCTAAAAAGGCCTTCTTGGTTCTCTCTCTCTCCCCCCCCCCCTCTCTCTCTCTGCCCCCTTTCCCATCTAAGTAGCTCAATCTGCAATGCTGAACGTATTCACCACCGCATAGCCAGCTGCCGAGATGCACAAGGCGCCCACCCCTTGTCACTCATGTTTCAGCGTCAAATAGCCTCCACAGTGTATGCTTGCATACCTCCAGCCCAAATAGACCCTGGAAGAGAGAGAGAGAGAGAGAGAGAGAGAGAGAGTAAAGATGATTTTGGAATTTCTCATCCCTGCCGTTCTCGCCCCCAAGTTACCGTTTCGATTCCACTTCCCTGTCGAGAAAAAGAAAATCTTTAATTTTTCTCATTTGCCGATGCTGGTGTTTTTCCTGAGGTTGGGGGTGGGGGGGAGAGAGATGTGTTCTTCTCAATGTTATTTGTGCATGAGTAGATCCGTGTCACACGGTGCATGGAAATGATGCATGGACATAAGGATTGTGGATCTTTATTGCATTCCCTTCCATGCCCTGGTCCCAATTCAGCTAAAGTTGATTCCCTGAGGTTTGGGGACCCACATGAACTAATACGGGTCGTGGGGTAGAGGGAAGAGAACAAGATCATTCTTCAGTCACAGGTGCTGGAGTTGCAGAAGAGAGAGAAGGGAGCCATTTCCCACTGTATAATGTGCACATTTCCCAATGTTGTTTGTAGGTCAGTCCATGAGGATTAGATGTAATGTAGACATTACATGCATCAATCACATAGAAAGTGTATAATATGCCAAGGAGTGCACATATACCATGCAAACAAATTCACAAAATCCAACAGCAAAAAGCAGGCATGTGAAATTTTGGTGAAAAGTACTAGGGAATGGAAGGAGAAAGGAACTAGAAATGACCTCTTATGTACACACACAAAGGAAGAGAGTGAATCACAGAGATTTCATTTAGAGAGCTTTGGAAATTCTCATCTGATTTTCAAATTACGATATTGCTGGTCCTGGGGAGAATCCAACTATTTTGTTGTTCCTTGACCAGAGAGAATTTCAAATTGATTCAAAGGCCTATAAAGTCTTTCCTGATCTTTCCCACTTTAACTTAAACCCAGAGGATCAAGAATGACAAGCTGTATTCAATGTCTGTTGTAAAGATCCTGAAGTTGGCTACTAGAGACGTTCCTAGTCATGAGCATATGGCCTTGCCTCATAGTTTTCTTATTTATGGAGCTGACTTCTTCTCTGATCTCTTGAGATTGTTTTCACAATAGCTTGGCTCTTCCAGTCTCTGGGCTGCAATATTCTTTAAATGCTCATTAAAAAAAAAAACCCCGCTCGTAGAACAATAGTATGCCAAGGTGTCCCCTCCTCTTCCTGACTAGCTAGATTACTAAGTGCAGGGCATGATTTGAAAGGAGTAACATTGTCCTGTTAGCCCTGCCTGCCTGCACTTCAGAAAGAGGGACATGATAGGAGGGTATGACATGAATACAAAAGGCACAAAATATTGCTTTGACTGAGGGTTGGGGTTTGGTAAATGACCCATTGATGGTTAGGGGAGCAAGCTCCCTGGAAACACCCCCTGCCTAGGGGGCCGGGGAGCCCAAGGAGGTTCAGCCTTTGATGCAGAAGGTCCGAGATTCAGTCCCTGGCAGCTCCAGTGAAAAGGTTCACGGATGTGAACGAATTCCACCTGACAGCTTCTTCCAGACAGGACTGACCTTGATAGATGTGGCATATTCACTATAAAGCTGCGTCAAGAGTGAACTCCAGCGCAGGAGCCAGAGTGCATGCAAAGTGCGCTCGGGTCGGCTCCGTCCTTGTGATTCGGAATGCTCAGAGCCCTGCGCATGCACTGCAAGGAACCCGCACCCATCTGTCTGAAAGGAGCAGCCGGGATGCAATATTAGCTTTACAAGCTGAACTCAAGGCCAGCGCCTGGATCCAGGGGGCACCGGAACGGTGCATCGGAAATGAACGTGAGAATTATTCAGCACATGTACAGAGAAAGGTTCACGTGCGCAGTGTGCGTGGATTGGACATACCTTCCCTGAAATGTGAGCATAGAGGCTCATGGAAAGCTGCTTTCCCAACCACGGGGATGGAATCCGCACAGGAATACTTTCTACAAGACTGTAGTTTTGCTGACAAACAAAGAAAGAAGAGCTGGGGGAGTTATACCCCGCTTTTCACCACTTGAAGGAGTCCAAAGTGGCTTATAAACACCTTTCCCTCCCTTTCCCCACAACAGGCACCCTGTGAGGTAGGTGGGGCTGAGAGAGCTCCAAGAGAACTGGTGCATGGTCACCTAGCTGGCTGCATGAGGAGGAGGAGGAGTGGGGAATCAAGCCTGGCTCTCCACATGATCACCGCATTGCGCATGCTTGCCTGTCCCACCCTCTCCTTCCTTTGATTCCAACATGTGGAACATCGTCTTCCAAGTACCACCTGCTGCAGGATCATGAAATGGCCAGCAGGGCCTGACCGGAGTTATGGACTTCAGGACCCGGGACAGCTCCGTGCTGGATAAATAGCTCTATTGAGGCTAGTCCCAATCTGGCACATTTGGCCTTCCAGATAAATGTCTCTCAAAACTCCTTCACCCCACCACCACCACCACCAACTTGCATTTCAGGCCTTGACCCCTTGCACGGCTTGGTGATCTATCAGCGGGCCCACCAGCAAGCAGAACCAGACAGCTGCAGCCTCTAAAACAGTACAAGAGGTGGAAGAACTTTGCTGCAGACACCAGTATGTCCGATGGCCAACTAGCACCCGTAGGTGTACCACCCAGCATCATGGACAGATCAGGCCCTCAAGGGCCCAGGCCGTCCAGGGAGGGGGGCAAGTTTGCTGCCATCCCCCAAGAAACAGCTCCTAGAATCACAACTCTTATTATGCTATAGAAGTTCATGGACAACCAATAACATACAAAGCTACCTGATACTGAATCAGGCCCACAGTCCATCAGTTTTGTCCTGTCCGGCTGGCAGTATCCTTGCAGGGTCTCAGGCTGAGGTTTTTCACATCACTTGTGGGCAGATGTTTTAACTGGAGGTGGTGCTGCTTAAACTGAGATGCTGGAGGGGTGGGTGGGTGGGGGGGGGAGAAGGAGGTTAGGTGGAGTGTTTCTTGCCACCAGAATATGCAGTTTGTTCATTTTAACTGTTTTATGCATGTAGGGTTTTATCTTTTACTGTAACCCGCTGCAAGAAGAGTTTCGAGAGCGGCGAGTAAGAAATAGAACAACTAATAATAAAAAACTGCGTACAAAACAGAGGCTCGGCCACTGAGCCATGACCCGGGGGTCAGCATTAGACCCCTCCAAGCGTGCTGGTTGTACAGATGTGCTCTCCTCTAACATTTGGTGTTTGTGGTAGGGTAGCTTTGTAAGGCTCGGGAAGTGTTTTGCCGGCCCACAAGGTTGCATTTTACTTTGTTGTTTGCTGTGTCCCTTCCTTGTTGTCTGGTCTCCAGGCAGTGACTGCAGATCTTACATTATTACAACCTATTTCTAGGTGACAGAGATATGGCTTCTTTGGAAGGTGGACTCTTTGGTATAATAACTATAATGATAATAATATTTTTGAAGAGCCTCTTGTGGCACAGAGTGGTAAGGCAGCAGATATGCAGTCTGAAGCTCTGCCCATGAGGCTGGGAGTTCGATCCCAGCAGCCGGCTCAAGGTCGACTCAGCCTTCCATCCTTCCGAGGTTGGTGAAATGAGTACCCAGCTTGCTGCGGGGTAAACGGTAATAACTGGGGAAGGCACTGGCAAACCACCCTGTATTGAGTCTGCCATGGAAACGCCAGAGGGCGTCACCCCAAGGGACAGACATGACTTGGTGCTTGCACAGGGGATACCTTTACCTTTACCTTTAATAATATTTTTATAACCCTTTTGGGAGAGGAAAGGGAAGACGATTGCAAACCTCTTTGAGATTCCTTCGGGCAGTGAAAAGCAGGATTTAAAAACCAACTCTTTTTCTTTTTGCATGTTTTGGGACTCATTTTTGGTGTTTAGAAACCCCTCCCTTGTTTGTGATGGGCCTAGTTTCTGCCACTTGATAGATTTGCACCTGCTGATCAGTTTACTATTTAACATCTTGATAACTGACAGGGATTTGGGAAGAACGGAACAAACCCTAAGTGAATCCAAGGCACAGACAAATAATCCAAGGGCTGTATTCATCCTATAGCCGTTATTTTATTGTCGATAAGCGCTGCAGGTATATGGACAGGGATAATGAATGGGATACCCTTGGATACAAAATCTATAGAAACCTATAGATAGAACAGAGCGGGCCATTAATATATATGTCAAATATCGACTGCAAAAAAAAAAAAAGAGGAATTTTAAAAGGAATAAAAAAAATCCATGGAATCATTATGGGTAGAATTACCAGTTAGAAAGAGACTCCGGCATTGGGGACAATATTATTTCCTTTCTCCCCGTTAAATCTTTGGTGGCGATCTAGAGATAAAAACCGCATAAAGCAGGCAAAGGGGGGAATATCATAAGTATAACAGATGATTCCAGAGACTCTAAAATGGGCTAGATAAAGGTAAATTAAGTTTAGAACTAAACTTCTCGATACGATGAACCTCTGTGTCATCAAAACGTATAATGCTGATTTATCGGCACACGCATAACGTTGGGGAACGTGTAAAGATTTCTGAAGATGTGGAGAGCGGCTGTTCGCATGATGGATTGCAAACATACAGGGCTCTCCCCCCATTTTAGCCTGCTTTTCCTCCAATGAACTCAGGACAGCTTGCCTCCCTTCTACGCTCCACAACCCTGGACTTTAGGTGAGGCTAAAAGAAAGCAACTGACCCCCAGTGTCAACCACTAAGCAGAACGGAGGCTAGAAGCTGGCTCTCCTCAATGTCCTTCCAACGTTTTTCACAATTCCATGAAAACATTCTTCCCAGTTGATTCCGTCCTACTGAGAAATAGGTGATACTGGGCTTTGCCAGGTCAAAGAGGTGACCCTTTGTCCGGCATCCATTAGGCGTCCTGGAAGCGATCCCAGAGCAACGGATAAGTTGGGTTCTTGTGGGTCTAAGGCAGGGGTAGTCAAACTGCGGCCCTCCAGATGTCCATGAACTACAATTCCCAGAAGCCCCTGCCAGCATTCGCTGGCAGGGGCTTCTGGGAATTGTAGTCCATGAACATCTGGAGGGCCGCAGTTTGACTACCCCTGGTCTAAGGGAAAGGGATGGCCTGACAGATCGGAGGAAGAGGAGGAGACGGTGGGCCTGCAGTTTGTGCGGGGCACTGCGTTGCATCTTGATCAGGAACTTGAACCCTGGAGCCAGCCTCCCAGATGGCTCTTCCCATTTATTGGCTCTCAGAGTCGAGCTGGAGAGAAGCGAAGCTGAAACCCTACCAGGGAACCTTTGAGTGAATGAATCCCACAGGGCTTGGGGGGGGGGGGAGACCGTATGATAATTACTCTTTGCGCACCGATCGCTTTGCAGCATGCCGTGGGTAATGCGTCGCCGAGATGGGTCTCAACTTCCCTTGAGCGGGTGGAAAATCTGTTTCTAAAAGGCAGATTATGGGGTGAAACGGAGGGCAAGTGGGGATGTTGAGCCCGGAGATAATAGGGGGGGCCTCTGACAGCTTTATTAGGAAGGGCCTAGTGTCAGAGAGATTTCACGGAGGCTCTCAGTATGTGACACAGACACCTTGGGGGGGGGACCTAGTCTACTGCGCCCCCTCTGTCAGATGGGATTAGAAGGGGGTTGGCCTGCCAACTGCACTCTGGGAAGGGCCTGAAGGAAGCCGGTTTGCTGTCTATATTTTGGTCAGGACAGCTGGGTGGCTCCATCTACTGGTCTATCAAAACTCCGAACTGGGGTTTGCAGCCTCCCACTCCAGAGCGAAATGCGACTTTTCCAACCACAACAGAAATTATATTAACTTTTAAAGTTTCAGCTCTATGGGAGGGGTAGGTGAGAGGCGAGAACAACCACTAGGTGAAGGGAACAGGAGACCAAGATGGTTATGGGGCCAGCACATTTGCTCTGACCTAGAAGGCCCAGGCTAGTCCTATCAGATCTCAGAAGCTAAGCAGTTTGTTCTTGGATGCAAGACCAGGGTTATTCGGCTCTTGCCTCAAAAGCTCTACAGGGTCACCATCAATTGCCTGCAACTGATTCCCCACTCCTCCACATGCAGGATCTTGGGCTAGTCACAGTACTCTTTGAGCTGTTAACAGAGAGGTGTTCTATCTGAGCTCTCTCAGCCCCACTTCCTGCACAGGGTGTCTGTTGTGGAGAGAAAAAAGGTGTTTGGAAGAAGAAGAAGAAGAAGAAGAAGAAGAAGAAGAAGAAGAAGAAGAAGAAGAGTTGGTTCTTGTATTCCACTTTTCTCTACCTGAAGGAGAAAAGAAGAAGAAGAAGACAAAGAAGAAGAAGAAGAAGAGTTGGTTCTTATATGCCACTTTTCTCTACCTGAAGGAGGCTCAAAGTGGCTTACAGTTGCCTTCCCTTTCCTCTCCCCACAACAGACACCCTGTGAGGGAGGTGAGGCTGAGAGTGTCGTGGGGAGCCCAAGGTCACCCAGCTGGTTGCATGTGGGGGAGCACAGAATCGAACCCGGCATGCCAGATTAGAAGTCCGCACTCCTAACCACTACACCAAACTGGCGTAGCCATTTTGACACTCCTTCGGGGTAGTGAAGAGTGAGGTGTAAAAACCCAGCTCTTTTTTTTTTTCCCCCGGGGTCATGAAAATCCATGCTGTGCCCCAGTTTCCGAACCCAGTTCTGATTTCTGAAATCCCCCCAGATGTCGTTTCTCCTTCCCTTTGCCCTGTGCCTGGAATCAAAACCGCAAGTTACATTTCAAAAGAGGAAGCGAAGATTCCGAGGCCGGTTTCTAGGACTCTCTGAAGCCTTTTGTTTCTGTGAGTGGAGGCCAAATCACTGAAAGGGATGGAGCTCCCAGTGGAGTTCACCTTATCCCCATTCTATCAGTCTCCAAGACTTGGGCTGACTTTCCGAGCCGCCGGAGAACTCATTGGGATGCAGGGTGTTCACACAGGACTGACAAACGGAGCCAGACTCTTCTCGCGCTCCCTGTCAAGGCAATTGTCTCCCTGGGCCTGAGGAGAACCATGTCTTGTGGCTACTACTCTTTCAAGAGTATCCGTCTTCTAACCGGGAATTGCCGGGAGGTGCTGGCGGAGGAGGAAGCCCAACAGAGACCAGGCCCAAGGCACTCAGGCTGGGCCGGAGCAAATTTAGTGAACCGAGGTGTCTGCTAATGGCGAACCCGGCTCCCCTTGCCCACGGAATCGCTCACTCAGCCCGCGCGAAGCAGCCGAATGAAGCTGTCTATGACAGGAGATGTTAACGTCGCACGGAGGAGCATGAAATTAACAGCGACAGTCCTAGCCACGGCGGCGCGAGGCATTTGAGGGAACATGCGCCACGCAGCATGAGTCCTTTCTTACTGTCAGTCGGATGGTACCGATGGCTACAGAGCTTGTCGTTTGTCAAGAAAACAAGCAGGATGAGAATAAGGGAGAGGGAGAACTTGCCGTACCCCCGGTCCCTGGCAGCTCCGATACAGCAGCTCCATTTCTCTGGGCTGCCCCAGGCAGTTAACCCTGCCTCCTTAATATCATGATATCTAATAGCCCAGAGAAGGCCCCTGTGCGGATAGAAAAATCTAAACCATGGGACCAGTCAAAGCAGCTCCTTTGAACGGAGGGCATTCCCAGGTTTGGAGAAGAATCTAAAGCTGGGGAGAGGCTTATATAGGTTTTAAAGTAAAGCAAGAAATCTTGGCCATAGTGTGATGGGTAGTTAGGACGAGGCCATCAAATTTCCTTTCCCCCACGGGCCCCCATGGGTTTCCCTCCTTTGTGGGTGGGTGTACAGATAAGCAAAAATATAAATAAGGAGAAAGAAAGACCCACCCCCAGATCTCCAGGGATTACCCAGTCCAGAGTTGCCAGCCATAAGGGTCAAGGAGGGCTGGTCTGAGATGTTTTTATTATAATTATTATTGATTGATTTCATATACCACCCTCCCATACAGCTGTGTGCCCAAGAGATACGACATTCTCGTATGGTTTTTAAAATGTCTTTGAGCTCTAACAATACATTGTTTTCTGTTTTTCTGTGTTTGGTTGTATCCCTAACCTTTGTGGTTCTCACCTGTTCTCCAGGTTGGGTTTTCCTTTCCCTTTATGTTATTGATTACATTTTATGGCCCGCAAGGTCCGCCGCCTGACAAGGTGGCTATTGCGTCATATCCGCCTCTTATAACGAACCGAGTTCGACATCCCCGTTCCACTCCATGCATAATCTTACAACCCCGTCCCCCGGCTCAGCCCCATGGCTGAAGCCTTGTAGGCCCAGATATGGGGCCACCTGGTTGCTGCCCCCTCCTGCCACTCTCGGCCTCCCCTCTCACCTTCCTGCTCCACCCTGCCACTTACCTCACTATCCTCTGATCTCCTGACTTTTCATTTCCGCTGGAGTTTAAAATTAGAAATATAGACGGTGCCAGAGACCCTGGTCGTCCTGAGGGGTGCAATTCCAGCCCTCCCCAGATCGCATCTCAGACATCTCTCCGGTGACCTATATATTCCCGTGAAAGCACGCTACTTTTTGCAAAAACTTATCAGTTACAACTCTACCTGTCCCCCTAGCCCCCTTACTCTGCTTACCGCCATTTTCTTATTTGGCTTTTCCGTTTCCTCTCTCTCTCTCTCTCTCTCCCCCCTCCCCCTGTAGCAAACCCCGCCGTAACCAATCAGTTGCACTCACCGCACAAGAAAGTAGTTTCAGTGACAGATAGAACTAGCGCGACCATCCCTCTTGAATGTCACCGGGAAAATTGCACGGCGCACTCTGAAATTCAAATTAGAGTTTGCTGAAACTGCTAAAACTCATCAAATGCTGGCTTTGAAGTCCACTGGGAGGCCGGTCATTTCTTTTAAATTAGTCCCTGTTGAAAATGAAAATGCAAGGCACCAGCACATTAGCATACAGTGGCTTGTCAGAGGATGGTGAGACATTCCCTTTATTGGGGGGGGGCGCATCCCTTTGTCCACGGGAAGCCCACCCGCTCTCAAACTTGGGATGCCTAAGCAGAGGGATCCGTTCCCGTTTCCCGGCTTTGCTGCATCAGCCTAAAACTCCAGTTCGATTACGTTTCTGTCTGCTGAGAACTGACCTGCTGTGATTCTTTTGTTGCTGGTGATTTGTTGCTGGTGCCATTTCTGTGTTTTTGTTTGTAGGGCATTGGGAGCGATCTGGGGAGCACCTACAACAGCGGTGGCGAAGCTTGGCTCTCCAGTTGTCCATGGACTACAACTACCATGAAGCCTTGCCAGCAGGGCCTCATGGTAATTGTAGTACATGGACAGGTGGAAAGCCACCCCTGGCCTACAGTGAGGACTGAGCTGAAGGTGTGATTCTGACTCCCAGACGTCAGCAGGATCGCTGAGGGTTTCTCTGGCGGGTTTCTTAGCCTCTCTGGGAATATTTCCTTCAAAGCCCATTTATTAAACATTGATCGGGTGAGGTTGACCATATATGGTCATGTCGACTTCCCTCCCCAAACGGCCAATGATGGGCCTGGAGGGGGTGGGAAGGGGAGGGGCCCCAGGTGGGCGTGTCCACAGCTTCTGTGGCCAGGAGGGCCTGATACCCCTGTGCTGAGAGCGCATGAAGTCAGAACGGGACTGAACAGAGTTAGCCCTTCCAGCCCACACCAGTCTCTGAAAAGGCGGCCTGTGAATTTTGTAGAGAAATAAACCCTTTTCTTCACATGCTCCTGCCTTTCCGACAGTAACACAAAGTGGGGAATGCCACATTTCCCTCTTGAAAACCTGCATTTCCACCCTCTGACTCAGCTGAACCGATGCATGTCCCTCCACCCAGGGGAAAAAGCAAGCAGTCACCAGAGATGGCGCCTTTTCCGCTGCGGTGTTCCACCTTTGGAACGCTCTCCTCCCAGCCCTTCCCTGGACGCCAGAACTCTTAGTTTTATGTGCAAGTGAAAAACAACAACAACACCATGTTATTCCCCCAGCAATGTATAGATGGCTGGCTCCTTTGTTTCTTTCTGGCTGCTTTCATTGGCTCGCTATTGTT